>NC_059077.1:101294561-101342061 GCF_020497125.1 Mauremys mutica | reverse complement strand
ATTATTTTTTCTCCCCCCTCCCACCCCTGAAACTCCCTTTGGCTACCTCATTCTACAGCCATAAACAAGATATTTGCTCTGAAAATATTTAAGACAAAATCCTTAAAAAGAGTTCAAGAAGTAATCTTCACTTCCGCCATACCTTTCTAATTATCCATATAAAATTCACAGATTTCACTGTTAACCCATACTACTTTGTATTGCAAGATAAAAGGACCTGGGAATTGCATTACATTTTTCAGTTTATGTGAATGGACTAATGTTGAATAAGAGATGTGGGCAATGGACTGTAACTTGAATACTAGTGAAAGTCAATAACCAGTGGTTATTTTGGTCATTTACCTGTGTAGCCCAAACATTTAAGGAGGCTTGCAATCTACATGTGAAGTACAGGCAATTTTTTCAACCACTGAATATTACAGAAGCCTTTTACAACATTAAGTAGTATTTGTGGATTTTATTTTTAATATAAAATTGTCTATTACTTCCTTCTCCTAAAAAGGTACCCAATGCTACCACCTTTGGCAAGAAGAGATAATATACTTGCCACATATTACATTAAAAAAAAACAGGATAACTAGGTAATGTTTGTGTGTAATCCTAAACACAGAAGACAGTGCATAATATTAACATCTCTTACTTGTTCCAAATTCCAATGTTATGAACATTTAAGTATTAATTAGTTCAGTCAAAGGATTAATAAAAATTGACTCAAATCATTAGAAATTTAAAAAAAATATACAGTTTTCTTCTCTTTGCTCCAATTATATTGTATTATTAAGCAAGCTGTTAAACATGCAACATTTACTAACCTTTTAATGTTCAATAATATGTAAAGTTTTTAAAGAGGATTATTTTGTTCCAAGTCTATGCTTTAGATATTAATCAAGAAAATAATTACAGAGGAGTTTTGCAAACTAACTAAATAAATAAAATCTGCATAGATATAACTATGTACTATATATGTACATTCAATGAGGCCCAATTAGTTGGAAAGTATTTGCATTTCAGTTAGTATGCGCTAACAAGACTGTAGGGAGACAATGCAATTCTACTATGAGGGAAAGAAAGAAAGAATGCTGTTTTCCTGTAAGTATTAATTCCCAAAACTGATCATTTTAAAAATGTTACTGATCTTTACAGTATTTGTTTTCCTAACATCTAGGAGTTCACTATAAATGTTTATATTAACTAGACATGCAACAGTGTCCCATAGATCACTCCTGGGGAAAAAAAGACAGCAGCGGGCACAAATTAATTCATTTCTACTGGTGATCTAATTATTTTATAATAATAGTTAATCAATTATTTAAAATGAGCATTCCTCAATTGTGACTTTGGTCCTAAGGTTTGATAAGATATTAAAGCATGAGAGAATATAATTTTGATGTAAATATAGCTGGTTTCAATGGCAAAGATACATACATTCTAAAATGTGATCTCATAACCAGAATACATAGTTTGTTAGATTGACTTACTGTATAGTACCTGTAATTCCCAGAGTTCAGTTTGCTGAAGCTGTTAACAGATTCTGTAATCTATAATGACAGTAAACTGGCCTTTGCTCTTCTCTTATTCACTATTCATTTTCAAAGCTTGGTTAAGTAGATAGCTGGGTTAAAGATCAGTAGTTTTTCATGTGACACACTCTGGTATTCATCTAATGGCTCGTCAGGACAAAACTGTCCCTGTTCTTGCCAAAATAATGAAAATGGTCCTCCACATCGCATGACAATCAGCCCTTCCTTGTGTTGAAACAACCCAGCTTATATGATTAAGTTGTTTTATAGAAATGTTATAACTGAATATCTGATGTTGCTCCAATAAAATGGATACATTTCCCAACATGAGATAAATTCTCCTGCTTTCACTC
The DNA here is from genome assembly GCF_020497125.1 of Mauremys mutica. Taxonomy (NCBI): domain Eukaryota; kingdom Metazoa; phylum Chordata; order Testudines; family Geoemydidae; genus Mauremys; species Mauremys mutica. The sequence goes on along the minus strand of NC_059077.1, from coordinate 101,340,188 downwards.
ACTAAAATAATGTATGCACGGAGTCTGTAACCAATCATGCTTGTACATTACTCAAGGATAAAAGTGAAGTCGTGAACTTGTGTCCTACTGGGGAGGGTTCTAATTTAATACTGGAAAATTATGCAAAACCAACATGTTGTTCCCACTCTTAGAGACGGCGATTCAGTTGAGGAAATGTAATTCTTTTCCCTGAGAACAAAGTAAGAGACTTGCTGTGCAACCTCCGTTAGACACTGAAATGTTAACAGATGTCTTAAGTGGGGGAAAAAGGGTAGAATTAATAAAAGAAACCTCCTTAGAACAGATAATCCACCCAAATTTCCATATTCTACAGAAAAAAAATACTGGCAGCAGCAGCATGCTTTCTGTGAAACCTGCCACTCTTACTTTGTAAAACATTTTCCATAAGATTGAATACATAAGAAACTTCTGACTAGTAACCAAAACCAGGAATGCACAGAACCAGTTTATGATGTCATCTTCCAACAATGAGACTGCATACTTTTTAGACCTGTGTTCCAAATTCCCCTGTTGAATCCTCCTTCGCTACAGTACTGTGCATTTAGGAGTCTATTTTCCCCTTTGATGTGTAAGTCTAACTCTCGTTAATTCCAATAGGAGCAGATGTGCAGTGGGGGCACAAGCAGATGTTGTACCTTTTGGATTTAAATAAAGTGCTCAGTTCAAAAATTTTGGAAGATTGCTGGACAACCTACGAGCAACAGAACTTCCACCAAATCATACTCTTCAAAATCAACATTGTATTTATATTTTAATTACAGGTGGTATTTCCAAAAACTAATCATTACCAATACTTGGTAACCTGTTTTATTCAGGTTCTTATCCCAGTGGCGGTTATAGGATATATCTGATCATTTCCCGGTAGTGCATTATTCAACACGGACATCTGTCTAATAATTTAACATGCAGTTACTGGTCTATAGTAACATATTCTTGTTAAGAAAGCTCCAGTTCCTGGCAGGCCTTCCCATCACACTTACTGGATGCTTTCCCATTATAACTACTGGATTCACCAGCACAGCCTCAAGAATACGGATATCCAAAAGGACTGTTGTCACAGAACATTAGCATGAACGTAAAAAATGTGATCTGCTACACATTGATACCAATCCCAACATGATTAGTGAAATCTCAGCACGCCAAGTACACTGAGATATTGGTCGTTCATCCAATGTGCTGTAACAAGTCATGAAACAAAACAATAATCAAATCTATAAACAATCACCAGAACTATAAAAGCAGGTTGGGGGAAGTGCATAGCATCCACAGCCACCACCTTAACATATTTCCCTATTATTGACATATTAGATAGAATCACGGTGTGAAATGTTGATGTTTCAGGTTTGAGGGATATTATGCAAGCTTAATACTACAAAGTACCACTGATAGGATCTCTCAACCCATAGTAATAGTTGTTATAAAACACTAACAGACGGTAATGTCACCTGAAACTACACTCTATTTTAAGAGGGAAACACACCCTTTATGTCTTGAGTAACTCTATAGCATAAGGTGAGGTATCTTAAGTTGCAAGTCCAATATTGCAGCAATACACAGGTGAGATGGCCAAAGCTAGGCAGATCTTTCCATGTCTGCATGGGACTCACCCACATATGACAATTCTTATGAGATATGGAGGGCAAAGAGATTTCCAAAGCACAGATAACCTAATAACATCCTTATAAACACACAATCTGATGCTAAGCAACAGCAGTTAATTCAGCTAAATTGATAATTTAATTGCATCTCACACTTTGCTAAATAATCACCTCCTATATAAAATGGCCTAACAGACTAAAAAATGGTTGCCTACCTTTCATAACTGTTGTTCTTCAAGATACGTTGCTTATCAATTCTAGATGCGTGAGCGCCCATGTGCACAGTCGGAGATTTTAGCTCTCATTCGTCAGTATATTAGGCACTTTCGGCCCTATGCCCTCTCAGTTCCTTCTTGCTGGCAACTCCAACAGAGGAGTAGGAAAGCAGGTAATGGAATGGACATGAGTCATACATCTCAAAGAACAACAATTATGAATGGTGGGTAACAGCTTTTTCTTCTTCAAGTGCTTGCTCATGTCGATTCCATTCTAGGTGACTCACAAGCAGTATTCCTGGAGGTGTGCTTGGAGTCCATGATCGTGCGTCGTGCTGCTCGACCAAAACCAGCATCATCTCGGGCCTGCTGGGTGAGCGCATAATGAGACGTAAACATGTGGACGGACAACCAGGCGGCAGCCCTGGATATATCTTGGACCAGCATTGTAGGGTGTAGCCCAAAGAGATTATGTCAAGCACCCAACGGTCTGAGTTAGCTGTGACCAGGCCAACCGGAAGGGGCACAGGCAGTTGAGGAAAGAATAGGAAGATGGATCCTGGGATGTGACTGGGGTGCCATCCTCAAGGCAATCTCAAAATGTCTGTCTCTGGCTTCACTGGTGTCTCGAGAGGCTGGGCTGAGCAGGTGAACAGAAGGATGAGGGGCGGCAGCATTTAAACTCCTTGTCTCAGTCTTTCTTTTATAGGTGCTCTGCCAGGGAGGGCCCCAGGACCTGGGCAGTGGAGGTGGAGGCGGAGGCGGCAGAGGATGGAACGGTCTCCTAGCCTGCTGAGGAGTATGAAGACTCTACTAAACTAACAACTAACACTTAATCTAATGCAGCAGTTCTCAATGTGTGGCCCAATTAGCACACTGCTGCAGCCCAGCTGTGTGCAAAAAAATATAATCAAAATGTGCTGCTCTGGTCTGGCAGGGGGCGGGGCTGGCTAAGGGGGAGAAAGTGTCTTGCAGCTTACACCAGCGCTCCTGCCTGCAGGGGTCTGGTGAGTGCCACAGTGGGTCTGTGGGTAGGGTTTGCGGGTGAGGCTCTGAGAACTAGGGGTTTGGCCCAGGTTTTAGGTGGTGCGCCGCTCTAGGACTGTCTTCTCGGATCCTAGCTGCCAGCCTGGTGCTGGGGGACGGGGCCCGGCTGCTGCCCAGCAAGATTTGAGGTACAGCTGCCCGGCTCCGCACACTCTTGGCCCCCACTCTGGGCAGGGGTGCTGGGCATAGGGGACTGTGGGTGGTTTTAGGGTGGGGGGCGCTGTGGTTCTCAACCTGCAGCCCACAGTCCACAATGATAAACAGGTTGAGAACCACTGCTCTAATGGCTAATTAAGTACATAAGAACTATATAAAGGAGGTAACAATGGGCTGTGAAGAACCACTAACACTCTTGCAATACAAAACAAGGCACTCCAACCAACCGTCACAGGCAGTAAGAAGGAAGCAAAAGGGCGTAGGGCTGGCAGTGCCTAATATACCACTAAGGCAAAAATCTCCGACATCTGTGTATGTGGGCATGCACACACCTAGAATGGAATCGATATGAGCAAGCACTCGAAGAAGAACATGGATTTTGACTAATACTAACCAAACAAACATGGATGACATACAGAAATATAAAATCTGTCCTCTCCCTCCCGCCTCCCCGGAATGGCATTTTACCTGACAAGTCAAAATTTGGCGTGGAGCCCTTATATACATACATTTTGCAGATAGCCCGTACAGGTCAGTCATTTGAGCATGTGAGAAATTTTCATCTGGCCTTCTTTTCATGTGTATACCCTTTGGTGTATGCAAAACCCACACATTCACGTATTTGTCAATAGGCAACTGTGCACATATATTTTGTAACTAGTCGATCAATTACTCAGTGCGTACAAAAATATTCAAATTCTGCACATGTATAAAACAGACGATCTCTTGAATCTTTATTCCTTAATTCTTTGTAACTATATGCAAAGTGTGCCGCATTTTAATAGCTTTTGGAAACCAAGGGATTAGGTTCTGATTCAAAACCCACTGAAGTCAACAGAAAGATTCCCATCGACTCCAAAAGGCTTTTAATCAGGCCCTGTACATCTAATATCCTGAGTAATAGCAGTGTCATTCTTTAATTGTCCAGTAAGGGTGCCACTGCTGAAACAATAGTGCAACTGAGACCATCTCTTAAATGGGACCTTAAAGAATTTTAAAGGGCCAAAGTGGATGGATTTAAAAGTCCCAAATAGTAACAAAATGCATACTGACAAAAATATTACAAATACATTTACATTTTAAAACAAAATATTTCACTCACTGTTTTGCCTTCTCTTTCTCCTGCTAGGACATGAGCTCAGGATTCAATAATAATAGTCACAAGTCCACTGTACTAGTGGATATAATAAATTATCAAATCAGTCTATATAGATAATTGAAAGAGGGAATTCAAATACAGTACCTTGATTTAAAAAGCAAATACATTGGTACAGATTTAAGTCTGCACTCTATTACTGCGGTATTATATGTGTGTTCTTACATAGTCTCACATGTTTCTTGTAATAATAAAGTGGGTTTTAAAACAGTATTTTACATTTTTTATTTAGTTATGATTATAAACTAAAGTTTTGCTTTTCTTCTCTGATGTATTAATGCTAAAATCTTGGGATTCAGAGTTATCTGTTGAAGTTAGTAGAAGACTTTTAGTTTAAGGCAACCATCCTAATGCATTTAATTTCATTACACATATCCCTTTAACAAGACACCTCTATAATATGCTACTTCTTTGGTTCCTCCAAACAGCCTATAAGATCAAGTCCATGCAGTGCTTATGATCTAAGTATTTGATAATACACTATCTTTTTAAAAGTCTGCTACAATTAAATCTAACTAAACCAAGCTGAAATCTAGATTATTTACAGAACATTCATGTTTTAGACAGCTGACAAGGCACATCATTTACAAACACGAGACTGAACTGAGAATTGCTATGTGTTCTAATTACAGACTCTTTCATACAGAGCTGCCCAGTGTCCTAGTAGCTCTCTGGACAATTAGCAAAAGCTGCATTAGCAGGAACTCAGCAGTCTCGTCTCACTTTCCTCTAGAGAGCAGGGGAATGATGAGTTCCATCACCTGGCCAGCAGCAGCCACAAAGTCACCTCAGGGACTTGGACAAAGAGATTCATCTGCAGCCTTGGCAGCCCTTAAAGCATGCCTTACTAGCAGACAGTCACACTATCATTCACTAGCACAAAGTCCTTTTATTAAGGGCTGTTGTCTAAGTGACCTGTCACAAAGCTTCATAAAGCAGCATTAATACTGTGGGCCAAAATGAGATTGATCTTTGAGCTTCGTGGTCTCCTGTTGTCAACAGTGCATTATAAAACCAATACTAAATACTTTATAAACAGATCTCCCTACAGTGTATTAGAAGAACAGAGCATATTTCATGCCCTATAGTTAGGTAGCCACATATCCATCAGACAATTAAATAATTTATTAGCTATTAAGAAGTGCAAAAAGAGTCAATAAACTTTTGAATACTTATAAGCTTACTATTTTATTTGAAAACATACCTGAAGCAAGTGACTAGTTGACCTGCTGAGGACTGGAAAAACTGAATTTTGGTTTAGTATCTTTTCGCCTCCCATATCACCCTGACCTTCAGACAAGTCTCTGTGCTCCCCACCTAGTTCAAAAGGCTCTCCCTCGTTTTCAAAATCATCGACAAATTTGCTGTAACCTTGCTTCCATTATTTTCTATTCCTGCTTCCTATACCCGACATCAGCTTCTTTTTTCTCCCTTTGCACGCGCTAGCCATTGTGCCTGCAAGACCCTTCTCCTCCGCAACATCTGTCATGTGGAGCCATCCTTCTGTATTTCTCTGTCTTATTGACTCTCCAGCTATTTTCACCCAAACATATAGATTTATTTTTTAAAAAGGACCATAAATGACTTAAGCGTGAAATGAAAAAAAGTGTCTTTAATATTAGCAATTAACTCTACCACTGGAAAAAAATTGGTTGATCTTATTTTCAAAAGGTGCTGAACACCTACAATTCCCATTCAAGACAATGGGATCTGTGAGAGCTCAGCCACACTGAATAAATAAATAAATAAATAAATAAATAAATAAATAAAACCAGGCCTTGTACATTTGGTTCCCATCTTGCACCGAGTCTTCTATTGTGCTACCATAATTATACATTAAGAGACAGCAAGAGCATGTAAATGCTTATAGCACATTTTAATTGGCCCTATGTAATTTGCACATTCCCAGTGCTAATGGTACAAGAGCCATTAATAGGTTTAGAGTCTTAAAACATTAATTATTATTGGGGAAATCTAGCCTATTATTTTCTGATTAATCTTCAAGATACAGTTTGTTTTAAGAGAGATCCAAACAATTTGCTATATGAGAATCTCAAACTCATTATAACCTGCATTTCAAATGTTCTATGCCCTGTCCAAAATTATCAGAGGATTTATTCTAACTCAAACTTCTTTAACCTGGGAGTAGTTCCCAAACCTCAGCAGGCGTGGACCTATGTATAGTCTTGTGGGTGCCATGGTTTCACATACTGGCCACATTAATACAGGATAGCAAGCATCTGTAACCCACAGCTGTGAGTGCTCCAGCCCAAAAGCACCCACAAAGTTTATGCCAATGCAAACCACTCTTTCCAACCCACATCTGAACCACAGTGGTTTTCTTTAGGAGCCTGGGCTGATATATAGCCCTGAAACTGAAGCTTTTGGGTTTTCTCCATTCACACAATTAAAGAGGGCTAGGGAGTGCTGGGGAGAAGAGGGGAAGTCAGTTCTAAATGAAAAACACACTGAGCAAGATCTTCACCCTTACTCTGGCCCCTGTATGCCCACAACTCGCTAACCTTTCTATTTCCACCTTTCCTCTGCACTGCGCACCAGTCGGAAGCTGTGAGGAACTGAACATTTCCACATTACCATCTGACATTAAATTGCTTTTCTCACCCCCTTTTAGCCTAAAAACTGTGCTTCCAGGATGCTGTGAGGAAGGTGAAGGACCCCCTACAGACACCTTGTGAATTTGACACAGACAAAAATTTTAAAAAATCGTTCCTTCCTGATCCCAAAATAGATCCATGGCATCCCGGAAACACAGCGCAACTGTGGGAAAGGAGGGGACAATCGTAGTGTCAAGAAGGCCACTGGATGTCTGGGATAGCTTTAAATATAAGGGAGAGGCCTGGAAGTCAATCTGCTCGCTCTCACCTTCCTCACAGCTAGCCAAAGGGTAGCAGAGAAAGCTCTCCCCCGAGGAACATTCCCTCATGCACTGAGGCACGAGAAAGGCTCCAGTGGCTTTGTATGAATGCTCCTCTACCCAGCTATTCCGAATGCAAGTGGTTGGCTCTCCCCCTGAAAATCCAACCAAATCCCCCATCCCCATATTGAGACGGGAGCAGCGGCCATGTGAGAGCTACCTATTTCAAATAGCACTTTTGGTTTAATCAGTTGGTTACCAGCTATTGGTAGAGAATTAATACACAGGCGAGAATCATGCTACAGGTTATTACCAATGTGACTATTTCTTCCCATTTCCCGCTGTTTGCATTAACTCCTTGGACACCAGTAAAATCCGCAGCATAAGAATAATCAATCATGAGAACAAACTAGATCCATTCAGTGAAACCGATGGATTGCCATGAATGGGCGATTAAAAAAAGAAACAGAGAGATCAGTAGCTTCTGCCCTTGCTCCCCAACAGTGTTCTCCAAAAAGCCTAAAATTGCTAATCTGCTGCTGAACAAGTATCTCCTAAAATGTAATACTATGTTCTCTCTCTCTCTCTCTCTGCCACTTCACCACTCAGACAACTTTAGTGAGTTTTACGTCTAGCTCAGCAAATCAAATCTTATATGACATGAAAGCAAACCACATTCCAGTATTTTATTAGTCTAAATTAAAGGAAAGCCTGGCGAGCATTTGTCAGGATTTGAAACCTATTGCAGGTATCACACACTGTCACTCTGAGACTGTTCTTAGCAATCAAAGACTTAGCATCTTACCAGTGATCTACGAAGGGGGGGGAAAATCTGCTTTTTTTAAAAAAAATACAAGGAATAGCAAGACTTGCCTTCCTTGTTTTTGCTTGAAGATTCCTTAGAGAAATGTAGTAGGAACTTTCTAAGCGCTCCACTGAAGGAGTAAAGATGCTGAACCTTTCACAAAGACTTCTTTACTGAGTGGTTTGTCAGGCATTTGAGTTAAATATTGTAAGCATTAACAAAAACTAACAGAATAGTCAACCTCAACAAAATAAGGGCACAAATAGATTTTTTTCCCTTAGCACGGCACCTTTAAAAGAATGGGGTATGTAGGTTTCAATGTATATGACTGTTAGACTATATTAACCTAGTATACTTAACCTAACATCAAGGCTAGCCTTATAAAAAGCAGCTAAGAAGAAAGGAACACCTAACTTTCAATCTTCTGGACAACACTCATAAGAAAACTCGAGTAATTTACTGTCCAGTATGGAATAGCCTTTAAGAAAATACACACACACTTTAAAATAATTATTATTTAAGGAATGCCTTTTGAACTTCCAACTTTTCCATAGTTGTGTCTCTGAAGTCATCCCACGGAGGCTATATTCTGCATCCCTCCCCCACAGAGGAAAACACAATAGGAAGAAACTCTGGATTGAAATTAATAAGCAAACCACAAGAACTGATTAGCATTACATTTCAATAAAATTTTGTAAAACTTTTTCAGGTGATCACAATTTTAATTTGACTTCACTTTTATTTAGTTTATTAGCAGATCAAGTCCAGCAATTTCAGAAGGACAGCATCCCTGCTCCTTGCTCAGGAATGTTGCACCTCTGATCTCCCTTCCTCTGTTCTATCATTAGCTTTGCATACACTTTTGTTTTGTTTTGTTTTAACCACGGAAAATTCAAGTTCGCAAAACTTGATGATGATGATTTTTCAGTTTCCTAAGGAGTTCACTGCATTTTGCTTTATATTTAAGACTTCATTCTGATCTTATATAAGCAAGAATACTTATCTGGTAACTTCAGCTCCTGAACTTGTGTATACATGCACAGCAGCTGATTTTCACAAGATATGAAGCAACTGATGCTTCATTTCCGAGGTCAGAACCAAATGCATAGCATCTTGTATCACCAAGTTTTTGGCTATATAATTACTCTTACAATTATAAGTGTATATTCTGATACTTGTTCTTGTGTCAAGTGCATCTAAGAAACGGAAGAAGTATTTTCTGTTTTTGTTTAACAAGAAGATTTTATTGGCCATTTATAAAGGAACTGAAAAATACATTCATTGTTACTACCAATAGTCATGGCATTTGTAATTTACATTAAAGGTAAAGCCTAGAGGTCCTAACTAAGCTCAGGCCCCATTGTGCTAGGTGCTGTACAAACAAAGCGAGAGACGGTCTGTTCCCTGAAAGATTTACAATCTGAACAAACAAGACAGACAAAAGATGGAAGAAAGGAAGTATTTTTATCTTCATTTTCACTGATGGGGAATTGATACACACACAGATTAAATCTGGAATTTTCAGAAGATTTAGCACCCACAGTTTTCAACAGAGCTCAGTATGTTAGATGTTGAGCTCTTTTGAAAAATCTAACCATCAATATCATAAGACTATAGTCTGTTAGTCTATAAGGTGCCACAAGACTCTTTGCTGCTCTTTCATAAGAGCAGTTACAGGGTACTGGCCCTTATTTACTTACCTAATTGGAGTGGACCTCTCTGAAGAGGAGCTGGCCTCAACGGTGGGTGCTGAATACTTGAAAGTCCATTTCTGAGTGCTTTTAAAAATCTGATCGTAAGAACTTTGCCAAGATCATACAGGGCAAAACCATCAACCCAAACTCCTAAGTACTAAGCCACTGTTTTAATCACAAGGTCATCCTCTTGCTTCATCCTTGTTTCAGCACTGCAGTGGCTAAATAAATCCACAAGGCCAAATTCACTCAATGAGAACCACAGAATCATAGAATATCAGGGTTGGAAGGGACCTCAGGAGGGCATCTCATCCAACCCCCTGCTCGAAGCAGGACCAATCCCCAGACAGATTTTTGCCCCAAATCCCTAAATAGCCCCCTCAAGAACTGAATTTACAATTTAGGTTTAGCAAGCCAATGCTCAAACCACTGAGCTATCTCTTCCCCAACTAGCAACTAGCATAGCAGAGAGGGAATTAGTCCTGCACTTCCAATCTTTATGTATGTATGGACACCACACACCCTAAACCTGGTGGTTGAATTTCACAGCAAACAATGTTTTTAAAAGATCGTGAAAATATTAATGTTTCTTTTCTACTTTCCAACCAGCTCTAATACTAACTCCACCTTGCAGCTTATGACTCAGTAAAATCAAGACATGCACTTCCTAAACAACATATAGACAGCAATTAGAACAGTGTAGAAATTACTGTCAGATTGTCTATTTCATCCCTTACATGACTTGATCATCCCACATCAAATGCATGATTTGGCCCTGATTCTTTGGAGGACAAAGTCAGTGCTTTAAGTTTTACGACTCAATGCTTTATGCAGTAACACCAAACCCCACTAATCCTGCTTTCTAGTGTAGGAAGTAAAGCAGGTAATGCTGGGATGTAAACAAAACATGGGGAAGGGGAAGCCTACACGTAAGCCTGAGAAATGGAAGGGAACAGTTTATTAGCACAACTGCCTGTTTTTTAAAAACAAATTAGAATACATGTCATTAGAATCTAAAACACATTTCTAGTGAATTTCTATATAAATATGATTTACAAATTCCACTGAATATGTGCCACAGCTGGCAGAATGTTACTACAGTAAATTGCAATTAAATAACTGTAAAACTTTGTAATGGCATTATGTCTAAAAATGTGTGCACAAATATGAATATTTTGTTCAGAAACATTCTTCACATATGGAAAAAAAATGATAGAAAACTTAGCATGTTGGTACTACGTATCACTCAATGCATAAATGGTGAAATAAAATTCACATAAATAGTGCTTAATCGACTGTAGTTTCATGTTAGCAATTGCGTCAGAACAAATTGCATGGTAAAGGATGATGGCATAAGTACCATACTTCAGAGCTTTTTTATGTTAAATATTCATATTTCTGGTAGTGAACTTCAGTTCTGAGTACACAATTTAATCACCCTGAGCAACACATTTACAAAGCAAGTATCAGTAAATATTGTTAACTGTATATCTACCTTCCTCACTAACCTTCCTTAAGAATTAGATACTGTACTCCCCCCACCCCACCCCAAAAAAACCCACATGCAACACTTAAATTTTAACTTGAGTTCCCTTTGATGTGCAGCAGATGGACATTTACAGTAATCCATTACTGCAGAAATCAGCTGAAGAGCTATTGGCTCATTCCAAAACTTCCCATGCCTTATTTAGCTATTACAAGATTTCATTTGTCAAAGTGCAGACACAGTGCTGATGTCGCATCCAAGAGTGCTTTGCTATAGTCAAGATGAGCTGCAGCAAAGCGACAGGCCCAAGAGTACCTCGCTACAGAGTGTGATTGCCTCCACTGCCTCTTGGGATAGGTAAATTATTAACTGACACTTTCTCAACTGAAGAACTGTCTAAGATAAACCCATTAAAACTCTTAGCCTACAGAACACTTCACACTGCTGGTTTGTTAAATCTTTGTCAAAGTCGTCATTGGGCTGATCTTTTTAAAAAATATTTAAATATACAGATATAGATAGATACTGAGTCAACATAATAGTTACTTGTAAAACTATGAATTATGAAACAGAAGTTTCTCCTACCTTTTGGTTTGTTTACATGTGTAGGACAAACTGAACCTCACAGTTAGGAGAGGTTTGGTAGAAGGAGAACTATAAGCAGGAATGATAAAAGCCCATCTATCACCATTACAAACATACTAGCCACTGCGATCTGATTAAATTTAGCTGCTGAATTCACTACAAACAGATGATAAATAGGTTATTACTGAATGAGTGCACCACAACTAACAAAGCCTGAGTGAATTAACAAATATTAATATAATATAAACTAGATGTGTGAAGTGATCTTCAAAATTTACCAGCCCAGACAAGATCTACTCACCTCTCCTCCGATGATGGTAAAAACTAATATTTAACTCACGTCAAAAAAAGTTACTCACCCAAAGTGAGCTGACATGCAGATTTTTGCAAGGCAGATATAAACAGCTTAGCATGGAAGGTTTCTGATTCTTTGTGCATCTTTCCTCAAAGGGGATGATAGATATTGAGAATCATGAATTACAAAGTTGAAACTTGTGTAGTTTTACATTGCATTATTTTGGTAGTCTAATTTTTTTTTAATTTCCTACCATACGTACTCTGTCCCAATGGCCATATATCTCGCTTACATGCAAGGAAGCTGCCACAGAATGTGCTATACCATATATACATCATATTGTTTCTCATATGATTTAGTTAATCCCGAAACATATTGCATACACTAACAACCTATTAGGGCTAATAGTTAAGTCAAAATGGCTTGTCTTCATATACAGCTCACTAACTAGCAAATTTCTGCCCTTGTCCACATGCAAAGCTGCTATCGACACTCCCTCTAGCATAAGCATGGAAGAAAATCCACTCTGTCACCCCAAATCCAATCACACTTGCCAAAACATGATCAGTGAAACTCTGTATGTAATTAAAATGGTCTTTATGACAGGGAGAAGAGAATACATCTGAACATTATGGGTACGGGTGGAGACAACAGAAAACTTTTTCAATTAAATAAGTTTTCTACCAGATTCAGCATGAGACTCAGAGCCAGGAGCTCCTGCATTCTAATCCTGGCCCCTCTTCTGACACAGTGTACAGTCTTGGGCAAGTTTTATAGGACCGCATTTTCAAACATGGACACTAATTTAGACTGCCTCATTTTTTGGGTGCCTGACTTCAGGCACCTAATGACCTAATTTGCAGAGCTGCTGATTAGCTTCCATCACAAATGTGGGTGTTCAGCACTTTTGAAAAACCAGAGCTCAAATTGGGTACCCAAAAATGGAGGCACCCAAAATTAGAAGCCGTTTCTGAAGATGTGGTCTTAAATTCTATTCTGTGCACTTAGGCATCTATAAAATGGGGATAATTCTTAGTCTACTTCATAAGGACATTAATCCTCACAACGTTTGTTCAAATACGTCGCAATGCAAATGGCAGATATTTTTAAAAGCATATTAAGGAATTGGGTTTTTTGCTTTACAGGGAACACAACTGGATGGCAGACAAGGTTAACAGAAACATTCAAAAGCATTAAAGCAGCATCTGTATCTGAACAACGTGTGTGTACTAACAGACATATTATGTGGTGCATGTATGTACTGTACACTCCTGTTAAAAACTCTCCTTGCCTGTAGGAAGGGAGTGTCTTTTCTACAGTAATTTGGTTTTCTTAAATTGGTGTTAAGTTCCTTAAGTTGGTGTTGGTCCTGCTTTGACCAGGGGATTGGACTAGATGACCTCCTGAGGTCTCTTTCAACCCTAATCTTCTATGATTCTATGAAGTGGCACCCACCCTGCAGGTCAAGAGGATTCTTACGGGGACAGGACTGTTATGTGCTTTGAAATTATCAAAATTAATATGAAACAGTATGTGTAAAAAATAAAGACAGGTAAGCGAATTACAGGGCTGTAATTCCATCCAGGGGCTCTGTAAACCACAAGCCGCATAGCCTGTGTAGCGTGTAGAGACACCATAACCTGGAGACTAATTACTCACACAGATACACACACTGCAAAAACAAGCCTGTTTTTTACTTTTATATTTAATGCAGTCCAAATCCCAGTCTCACTCTCACACACTCTTGCTCCCACTTCCCTTACTGCTGCCTTCACCTATCCCTTTACCTTCCTTTCCGCCTGCCAAATGCTCTGGCTGTTGCTGCCTTTAACCCCCTGTGAGGAACTGATGCAAAAGTGGTATCAATAGACAATAAAATGATTAAAACTTAATATTCCGGTCCCATTCTTTTTGAAGCTCTCTACCAAAGCAGCTTGCAGCTTTCCCTACTCCCATGGCAGTATTTCTTTGCCCACTGCCACAGGAATTTTTTCTTATCATTCTGAAAGCTATAGTTGGAGGTCAGAGAGGCTATTCCCTACCACTATGCAGCAGCACTTTGGCCATCATAAACACTCTATCCTATCGGTTTAGTGACTGGTTCCATCACATAATAAAAAGTTGTGACACATATTCCTGTGAATTTTAACTGGATGATTTTCATAATTCCTGGGAGTGACATCACAACTGTCTATTACATGGCTTTTATTTTACCACATGGGACTGCCCCGTACACAACATTCATCAGTTCATTAGGTTTTTGCATTAAGAGTATTGTCCCAAATAATACAGCAAAATGTAACATAGCTTACTATCTATAACAGGGTGCTGGCATGATGACCTATATCTTTGCACAATGCAGTTCCACAAAGGTTTGGTATATCAGAACTGTGAGTATTTCTGTCTTTTGCAGGGGAGCCCAAAATACTTTCTGGTCTTTCCAAGCCATTGGTTTATAGTAGAGCAGTTTTCCAGGAGGATGCATTTCCTCACAGAGGGCATAAGTAGTTGTACTGCCAGAGAAACGTTGGCGATATTGGTGGAGAGACTACTCCAGCCTTGATTTGTACTATTTTTGATTTCTGGGTCTCTGCCTAAGTGGTGGAGCTAGGCATAAGCAGACTAAGCAATTGCTTAGTGCCCCAAAAGGACCCTGATTTAGTATTACCCCAAAATACCATTCATCTTCTTTAAATGTGGACCTTTTAACAATTGTACTATATGTGTTGTTTTGCAATTTTAGAGTGGGCGGCAGGAAGGTCAGGAGTAAAGTGGACTCAAAAATATTCCTGTCTAGGGCCCCAAACGGGCTACACCTTCCCTGTACAAGGTACACGTTTAGGTCAGACAGGGCCCAGGGAGAGCCCACATTTGGAAGATATGGCTATGCCAGATAAGAGAGAGTTAAGGGGTTAACACACGAGACTTTGGATGTAAACTGATCACATCCTTGGCAGAAGACAGGAAAGAAGACTTGTTTCATTCAATCCATGGAGAGATGTGTCTTATGGACAATTTCACTTGTCTCTTCAGCATTAGGGTCAGACGCAAGATACCATTAGTCAGAACCAGTATGGCAAATCATGTATTCTCACACAAATGTGTGCAGAACAATCATGGTATTTTTGAAAAAAAAAAATGCTGTAGTTTCCATGCTTCTGAAACAAGAGAATCTGAAGCATGGGAGGCGATTGTGGTTTAATTTAAGGAAGTAAAACTAACATATTGAAAAATAGGATACTGAATACTTTACTATCTTAGCAACCACAGACTGGGCACAAGGCAAATGGAACAATAGCTGCTTGCTCTAAGCTGGATTCCTATTTGTGCATGTCATGTCTTAAAGAGTTCTACTATAAAAGTAAAAGGATCTCCTTTGGAAGACCTATGACAGAGACTGAAGGGAAAAAGTAACCTAAGCCTAACATGAAACAGTTTTATTACTTATATATTTGAGTTACAAAGTATGTGATTGGCATTAAAATATGGCTCAGTGTTGGTTCCTAATAAAAGTTAACCTCGCTCTCTTCCCACCCACACAAAAGTAATTTTGTTTAGAAACTTCCATTTTTTTGGCCTCAGCCCATATTAGGGGTGTGTAATACATACAGTGCCAGTAATTGCTTCCATACAATACAAATGTTTTAAAACATTTTGCATTCTTGTTATGATTATGCATGACATTTATATTGTATTTAAAACTCCAAAGGTCTTACAGATTTTACTTTTGTCTACAGAAAACAAAAGACTTACATGGCATAGAATATTTCTCTAATATATCTACAAAAGTAAAAAAAAAACAAGCCTTTTTTATTTTCAGTTAATACGCTATGAACTCTTGTCCTCTCAACATTTGTTTTATCAATTGAAAGCACAAATATGTACATAGCATGCCAGGTTCTTAGACCAGTTCAGCTGTGCATACATTCATAGCAAATGCATGTGAAACCAGTGAGTTAGACCTATACCTAGTCATTTGCACCTGCAATTATTGCACTTATAACTGCAAGCAAAAATGACAGGCCCACTCCTGAAAACAAGCATGTGAATAACTTTATACACATAAGCGTTCCTACGTATTCAATGGGACTACTCATGTTTTTAAAGCTAGTCGTGTGTGTTTGCAGGATCACGGCTATGTGTGGGTGTTTTTAAACACCTGGGTCTTAATTTTTAAGTGCAATTTTACCTATATTTCAAAGCACTAACAAGATGTGTATTTGTTGTCCATTCATTTCAATACAATGTTGATTACTATACTTCATATATGCTTTCCTGGCTGGTTTACACAGCTAATTTTAACCTTATGACTACAGCAAACAATCACATACTGGACATTCTATTGTCTAGGTAATAAAGTCTCATATTTCCTTCTTCTAAAACTACAGTAAAAGAGATGAAACTTTATATATCATATACCATGCCTTTTTATTCAATATGCACAATGGTGTTAAATGCATAAATCCAACACTTGCCAACATTGTAGCTATTAGGCTCTGACTGGGGGATGGGTGACCAGCAGCGATGGAGATCTACATAAACTTTTCCTGATGTTCTGAAATGTTGAGATGAGTGTTTTTCCACTTAAATTTCCAGATGAGACCAGAATTAGAGATATGTCATGGAAAGTCTATTGTTGCAAGATTTCCACTAAATTTTGCATACACAGATATGGAATGATCAGAAGGTCCAGATTCATGCGACTCTGACATAGAACTACCGCCAGTTCTATCAAAATCATTTTTTTCCCTCCTGGTTTTCTAAAAACCATCCAGAAGGTTATCTGGCTTCCCTGCAGCTTCTCTAAGGGTATGTCTACACTGCCCACGTTACAGCACGGCACTCCAGATTCCTGTTATTTTTCCTCTCCTTTGTTCCATACTCTTGCTACTGCAGAGGTCTTCAGAGCCCTTACAACTCCACACACGGCTATTTTCTGGGTCAGTAATACCTATGCTAGGCTATAATTCACTGTCTGCTGTTCACACAGGAGTCTGAAACCCCTAACATAAACCCCATCCCCATTTCCCCACCACTACTACATCCTGTCCCCCTTCCAAAATGGCATTTCTCCTCCACTATCTCCAACTTCCCCACTAATCCATGATCTGTGCCACGCCCAAATCATCCCCCTTTCAATTTACAGTGCCCCATCAACCCTATTTGCACCAAGAAAGCTGTCCTGGTTTTTGCTATTAAAAATTGTCACCCTACTCCCATTGTTCATACAAACAAACAAAACAAACTGGAGTTTGGATAAACATCCAAAGAACAAACTCCAACCTTTTGAGGTTCACCCAGTTCTAGTTCTAAAAAACATCCCTGCTCATCTCTACATCCATGACATACAGATTTAGTATAGTTGTGCATTGTACGCCACTGCAAACCCCTATCTCCACTGGGCATTTGGCAAACTGAGTCCTCAGTCTTTGCGGAGAGTTATTTAAAACAAAATACAAAGAAAAACTATGAAGAGGAATTGCCATTCAGGTAAACTGTTTCAATGAACACCACTTCCAGCTAAATTCAAGTGAAAGTCTCAAATTACTTAAAAATAGGGCTCTCAACTTTTGTAGTGAAGCTTCACTGAGCTTATAAGTGAAGTGTTATTCCATTCAAAGGTGTTCAGCTGTTCTAATTCTATAGGAACACATAAATGAACACCTTCCAGGTGGTTGTTAAAAGTGCTCTTCCGATGGAATGATCACTACTTTTTCTCTAGTCTGGATAGAAACAGATGAGTAAAGAAGTTGCAACTTCCCAGTGGAGAGGATAAATTGTTGGCTCCCAGTCTTACAGCAGCTGCTTCCAGTGGGAAGTTGAAAGAACCACAGCTTGCCTTCCTACAGCTGCTCTTAAGAGAAGTAACTATACAACTTTCCAGAGAAATCCCCACACACAACTGCAAATGCCTCTTCCAACTGCCCAGCAACATCTCCAGGGTTGAGAAGTATTGTGTGTTTTAGGCACTGCCCTATTATAGTTACAATGAAGTTTTTCATGAAACAAACACTTTTGTTGAATTCGGTGGTTGTGCAGCAGAATTTGGTGCTACTGAAATATACTGAAACTGTGTATATGAGTGAGTGATGTTGCTCATTACCAGCCAGCCCACAGAGAACATGCTACTGCTGCTAGAAGCTACCCAAATTGTCCTTTAGCTCAGTTGGTAGAGCCTGGTGGTTTTGCCACTGTGGGTATGTCAGCAACTAGACATCCATGGCTGGCCTGTGCCAGCCAACTCAGGCTTGCGGGGCTCAGGCTGCAGGGCTGTTTCATTGTTGTGTAGGCTTCTGGGCTCGGGCTGGAGCTCTGGGACCCTTCCACCCTGCAGAATCCTGAAGTCTGCACAGCAATGAAACAGCCCCGCAGCCCAAACCCAAGTCGGCTGGCACAGATATGTGTAGCCATATCCAGAAAGGCTAGGGTTCAAGCCCCACCTACTCTTGTGCGTGTGTGATTCATGGTCTATTGTCTGTATCAGATAGCTTCATTACACAACAAGTAATTGCCATGGATCATCATTATTTGCATATAAAACTTCACAAAGATTTGCACACAAAAACCAAAACCAAAACAAAAAAACCCTCAGAAAAGTTTAAGGGACTAAGCACAAAACAACAGAAGGTGGGTGGAGCGAGAGAAGAAATTCACTGCTTAAAAGTACCATATTTTCTCAATTTAACATAGTTAATGAGAACTGAGCAACAGAAACTCTGAAAAAGATGAGAATATGCCCTGAAGATTAGAATCCTAATATCTAGGCACAATGGGACATATTCTTAACTAATTCCTTACTGTGTCCTATTACATCTAGATATTAGAAAAGATGTAAACGATTTTACATTTTGCCCTTCACTGTGTATTTTCTGACTTCAGAATTTTCTGTCACAACTTTAATGTTCTTTTAATGTATTTTTTCCCTGAGTGATGCATCATATTTATCTCTGTAACAATCAATCAATATTACCTTTAATTGAGGTTAATTTCTTTCAACTTAGCATAAGTTCCCAGTTCTGCAGCTTTGAGCATGGAGGACTCCTGCACCTGCTGAAGAGCTTAAACATGTTTCATGAACTGAAGTTGTATCCTTTCCTCACTCACAAAACAGGACTGGCCCTGCGTTTCATGATAACACTTGCAAAACATGACCTGATCAAGAGGGAAGATAGAATCCTGGAATCCTGGCACTGCTAGCAGTATGACAAATGGAGCAGAAGAAAGTGCTAACACGTAGTGGGCAGTGGAAGGGCTGAGAAGAGATGAGGCTAGAGATTGCATGAGACCCTATGCACCTGCATAAGCCTCAGGATGGCGCTGTCTATGGACCTTGTATATACCCAGGTATATAAGAACAAACACACACACACACACACACTCTCTCTCTCTCTCTCTCTCAAACCCTGGACCTGATTTTTCCGGGTAGGTGTGTATGAAGAAAACACAAGGACACCACACTAGCTTGGATGGGCTACCACCTCCTCTAGGCTAAATAATTCTCCCAATCTCTAGGCAAGAAGCAAGGAAGGAAACTCAAGTTTTGGTGACAAAACATGGGCATGTGCGGATATGAGCCAGTACAAGGAATTCATTAAAGTTTGCCTCCACCTTGACAGTGCCAGTATCCTGAATCCCTCTCGGTCGGGCCTTAAGCCAGCACATGGAACATATATATTGCTGGTGGCCCTGACTGATGCTCTTATTATTTGTATTACAGTATCGTCATGGATCCCAAAACAGGGATCCGAGCCGCACTGTGCTAGCCAGGGGCGGCTCTACCTTTTTGGCCTCCCCAAGCAGTCATGCGCGGGAGGCGCCCCGGAGCCGCGGGAGCAGCGGACCTCCCGCGGGCATGACTGCGGAGGGTCCGCTGGTCGCTCGGCTGGACCTCCCGCAGCTGCGGATGGTTCGCAGGTCCGGCGGCTCTGCTTCAGCTGCCGCAGTCATGCCTGCGGGAGGTCCAGCCAAGCCGCGGGACCAGCGAAATGTCCGCAGTCATGCCTGCGGCAGGTCCGGTCGTCCCGGGGCTCCGGTGGACCTCCCGTAGGCATGACTGCGGCAGGTCCGCCGGCCCAGCCTGCCGCCCCCCCCGGGAAAGGGCCACCCCACGCGCGTGCTTGCCACGCTGGGGTCTGGAGCCGGCCCTGGTGCTAGCCATTGCACACATATTGAGATGAACAAAGAAAAGGATGAGGGCAAAGGAAGAAAAGTGAGAGGGGAAGTGGAGGACAAGGTAACAGGAAAATAAGCATTAGTTATGACTTGCTGGACATTAATGTCTAGGCAGTTGGCAACACCGTCTAGTTATTTCTGCAAAAGTGAGTTCTACAAATGGGATTTGAAGGCGTATAGCAGGGGTAATCAACTCTTTTTTGTCAAGGTCCAAATTTCTTGGTCAAGTTATAGTCAAGGTCCAGGCTCCAGAGGAAAATAATACAAAAATAACAATAATTATTATAATAGTAAGTAAATAAAAAGATATTGTGGTCAGTTCAGAAGCATCTGGAAGTCCAGATTTGGCCCACAGTCCACCTATTGACTACTCCTGGCATATAGTGAAGTGGCTACAGGCAACAGCCACACATTTTCATACTCCAATTTGTTAATTTCTCTATAAGGACAAAAGAGGAGAAAAAGAGACTGAATAAAAATGTCCTTAATAAACAGATTACATTACCTTCATATCAGATGCAATCTGCACCATCTCCCTGCTCTCAAATGACTCATCTGTGATCAAAAATTGGATGAAGAGCAGCTGACAGAAGCAAGATCTTTAAAAGACTGGGGCAATGCTGCAGGGAAGAGGAAAGCACTTTGTAGAAATTGCCATCTCTACATCACCACCATTCATTGAGGTCATCTGCCCTCAGACTATTACAGATAGTTGACAGCACTGTTTTTTGTCTGGACTCCTCATTATCTCTGGATACACAAATAGTCATGGTGCTATCTACAGCTGGTAAGTCCACCACAGCTGACTTTCATGCTTGGTTAATATATAAGAAAACACTGCCCTTAAAAAAAAATATATGCTACAACCAGTTCAGAACACAGCAGCAGCCCATTGGCTCAGCAACACAGGAGGCGGAGGGCACATCATCGTAGTGCTCTGCTCTCTTCACCAACCCTCCATGGAATACTGGATTAAACTTCAACGCCCTCCTAGGGATTAACCCAACTACCTGAGGGATCACCTTTCACAACAGCTACACATTCCATTGTTCCAATGATATAAACTCCTAGTGTGAAATGTGTGTGTTAAGACACAGCACTTTCTTGACCGTGGACCTATGATCCCAGAACTCACTCCTGAAAGAGAAAACAAAGGCCTGACCCTCAGCACCTTAATAGCAAAATGCAAAGGGGGCTAGCATAACCTCAATAAACTACACTCTAAAAAGAAAAAATAAAACTAACCTACAAAATAAGAAGATAGAGAGAAGTACATCTTTGGGTATACATGTTACAGTTTTGGGAGGCACTCAGTCACCATGGTGATAAGGCCCTGGATGTGGAAGGTTCATGAGGACAGCTTAGTTATGACCAACTTGTTCATAACCGAGACAATGGTCCATACATAAGGTGGCGGCATTTGGAATTTAGCTACACATACAGCGCTGCAGCAGCACAACTGTACTGATGCAGCTGCACTGCTGTAGCACTTAGTGAAGACGGTACTATGCCACTGGGAAATCTTATTCCATTGACGTAGGTACTCCACCTCCCTGAGCAGTGGCAGATTAATGCATGGGCCCACAGGACCTATGCCCAGTGGCCCCAGACAATTTGGGGGCCCCCGCAGGAGCGCTAGGACCCAGTGTAGAAGTGGGGAGGGACCCCCCACAGGATCCACAACTGTAGTCCCCCTGCTCCTCCTCTTCCTTGAGGCCCCATCCCCTGCTCCTCTTCCTTCCCAGAGATCCTACCTCCTGGCCAGGCCAGAAGCTGGAGTTGGGCCATGATAAGAGCCACCTAGGCAGCCCCACTAGGAAGAGGCTGGTGCCGCTAGCAATGGCTGCACTTTGCAGTGGGGGAGCTGATCACCCTGCTCTGTGCCTGCCCAGGGCTATGCCCCTGTTAAAACGTGGGCGGCCATGGCCCCAATAAATCTTACTCCACCTGTGTCCCTAAGAGGCCGTAGCTAAGTCAACAGGAGAAGCCTTCCTGTTGTCATAGCGCTGTCTACCCTGGGGGTTATGTCGCTATAACTACGTCACTCAGGGGGGTGGATTTTCCCCACTCCTAAGTGACAGTTATACCGACATGAGGCTCGCTCTAGATTAGGAACTAAAGAGGGTACCACCATCACTACAGCTGGATAACATCTAATGTAAACCCAGAACAGTTTCTGTTAATACCTTCCAAGGCTACACCTCTATGCATAGCCATGCTATTGATCGTGATGGCTTCATTTGGAGCCATCCAGAGTTGGTCCAGGTTGGATTGGTTTGTTTTTCACTTGCCTAGGGCACTGTACAATCAGGAGAGGTACCAAAAAATATAACAAATGCACACAGCACCAGGAAGTGTAAAAATTACAACAACATTTTTTTTGTTTTGTTTTGTGGTGGTGGTTTGGTTTATTTGTTTGTTCTTGTTGTTATTTGCAGTTACCCTGTGTAACAAATGAATGTCTTGCCATTACTTGGAAAAAATTACCTTTAAAATAAAAAAAATAAAAGCCCACCACTTGATATTCTTAAGGATCTGGGGTGCTTTGCATAACAGAGGCCAATTTCTCGCTTACAGAGCACACAAAAGCATTCTCGAAAACCTGGGAGAAAAAAATACTGATTTCCAGTGGATGGCAGAACATGTCCACCTGAACCCTGCCTCCCTTGAAAAGTTAGAGTCTGCACTCTGCAGGGCCTCCTTGATAGGTTATTGTAAAGAATCATAAAGGGGTATGGACCACATGTTTGTTTGTCAAGTATCAGAGGGGTAGCCATGTTAGTCTAGATCTGTAAAAAGCAACAAAGAGTCCTGTGGCACCTTATAGACTAACAGATGTATTGGAGCATGAGCTTTCGTGGGTGAATACCCACTTCGTCAGACACATGTTTGTATGTGCAACTTTCCCCCAAACTAGCCATGGCTTCTATGCATAGCCCCATACAGGTTAGTCTTACCTCTGGGGGAAGTTGTTTAGTGAAGGACTCTACTTTGGACTCAGTCAAAACATGGATACACATTAACTTCTCTTGCTGCACCAGACAAAATTTGGTCCTATGTACATACACACAACCAAAATGCAACCAACTCTGGGTTAGAACATACCAACCACTGAAGAGAATACAATAAGGCTACATAACAGTTTCAAACAGCATTCTGTTCTATTCTAGAGAGATTCTGACACCGCCCTCATCACTGTAGTATTTGAGCACCTTCTAGTAGTGTATTAAGCAACATGACTAGTATTTGTCACATATGGGTCAGTCTCTGTTTTATCCTCTGCACAGAGGGAAGAGAATATTCACCTTTTCTGCGTCAGATTAGACAAGATTTGAATCTGCAACCACAATCACTTAAAATGCAACACTCTCCACCATTCCTCTAATTTACTATGTGAAGAATCCTGAGGAATGTCACAATGGGTGAAGTGGGGAGGAGGTGGTGACCAGTCATGTTCAATTTTTATAGGGAAAAGAAAAAACTGGGGGCCTCGTCCTCCTTTACACCAAAGCCCCTTTACTCTGCTCTGACACTCACTCAAAAGGCCCTTCACAGTGTAAAGGGTCTTTAGTGAGTATTAGGCCCTATAAATTCAACTGAGTTTGTGACTGTTAATGTTGTGCTTGAAAATGTCTACAGAATCATAGACTTTAAGGTCAGAAGGGACCATTATAATCATCTAGTCTGACCTCCTGCACAATGCAGGCCACAGAATCTCACCTACCCACTCCTGCATCAAACCTGTGTCTGAGCCATTGAAGTCCTCAAATCATGGTTTAAAGACTTCCAGGTGCAGAGAATCCTCCAGCAAGTGACCCAGGCCCCACGCTGCAGAGGAAGGCGAAAAACCCCAGGGCCTCTGCCAATCTGTCCTGGAGAAAATTCCTTCCCGACCCCAAATATGACGATCAGCTAAACCCTGAGCATGTGGGCAAGACTCACCAGCCAGACACCCAGGAAAGAATTCTCTGTAGTAACTCAGATCCCACCCCATCTAACATCCCATCACAAGCCAATGGGCATATTTACCTCTAGTAGTCAAAAACGAATTAATTGCCAAAATTAGACTATCCCATTATACCATCCCCTCCATAAACTTATCAAGCTTAGTCTTGAAGCCAGATAGGTCTTTTGCCCCCACTACTCACCTTGGAAGGCTGTTCCAGAACTTCACTCCTCTTCTTGTTAGAAACCTTCGTCTAATTTCAAGTCTAAACTTCCTGATAGCCAGTTTATATCCATTTGTTCTTGTGTCCACATTGGTACTAAGCGTAAATAATTCCTCTCCCTCCCTGGAATTTATTCCTCTGATATATTTATAGAGAGCAATCATATCTCCCCTCAGCCTTCTTTTGGTTAGGCTAAACAAGCCAAGCTCTTTGAGTCTCCTTTCATAAGACAGGTTTTCCATTCCTCTGATCATCCTAGAAGCCCTTCTCTGAACCTATTCCAGTTTGAATTCATTCTTCTTAAACATGAGAGAGCAGAACTGCACACAGTATTCCAGATGAGGTCTCACCAGTGCCTTGTATAACAGTACCAACACCTCCTTATCTCTACTGGAAATACCTCACCTGATGCATCCCAAGACTGCATTAGCTTTTTTCACAGCCATATCACATTCTCATAGTCTCATAGTCATCCTGTGATCAACCAATACTCCAAGGTCCTTCTCCTCCTCTGTTACTTCCAACTGATGCCTCCCCAGCTTATAACAATAGTTCTTGTTATTAATCCCTAAATGCATGACCTCACACTTTTCACTATTAAATTTCATCCTATTACTATTACTCCAGTTTACAAGGTCATCCAGATCTTCCTGTATGATATCCCGGTCCTTCTCTGTACTGGCAATACCTCTCAGCTTTGTGTCATCCGCAAACTTTATTAGCACATTCCCACTTTTTGTGCCAAAGTCAGTAATAAAAAGATTAAATAAGATTGGTCACAAAACCGATCCCTGAGGAACTCCACTAGTAACCTCCCTCCAGCCTGACAATTCACCTTTCAGTAAGACCCACTGTAGTCTCCCCTTTAACCAGTTCCTTATCCACCTTTCAATTTTCATATTGATCCCCATCTTTTCCAATTTAGCTAATAATTCCCCATGTGGAACCGTATCAAATGCCTTACTGAAATTGAGGTAAATTAGATCCACTGCGTTTCCTTTGTCTAAAAAATCTGTAACATTCTCAAAGAAGGAGATCAGGTTGGTTTGGCACAATCTACCTTTTGTAAAACCATGTTGTATTTTGTCCCAATTACCATTGACTTCAATGTCCTTGACTACGTTTTCCTTCAGAAAATTTTCCAAGACCTTGCATACTACAGATGTCAAACTGACAGGCCTGTAGTTGCCCGGATCACTTTTTTTCCCTTTCTTAAAGATATCAACTATGTTCGCAATTCTCCAGTCATACGGTACAACCTCTGAGTTTACAGATTCATTAAAAATTCTTGCTAATGGGCTTGCAATTTCATGTGCCAATTCCTTTAATATTCTTGGATGAAGATTATCTGGGCCCCCTGATTTCGTCCCATTAGTATGCATTATTCTCAAAATGTAGTACACACTACATGCAGCAAACTAGATTCAGTTCAAAGGTGTGTATTAACTTTTGCCTAAAAAACAACTTTTACAGGCAGACCAGTGTCACAGTTGGCTGGCCTAGTGTATGCTGTATTAGTAGTCAACAAAAATTATAAGATTTGTGCAGGTTTTTAAAGGCCCACCATTGATAATATATAACTTTAATGATAAGCCAGAGATTCAACTTCTTAAAATTACCAATGTCATTAATCACAACTACAAACCTAGTGCATTTAAATTTCTACCAAAGAAAGTTTTATTGTTTCTCTGCACTATTTAGTTCCCTTTTAGCTGGTGGATAAACTTGTAAAATGACTTTTAAAAAACCTCCATTCCCTTTACAAAAGTGGTTAATAATCAGACCCATTAAAAAAAAAAAGCAAGGAGTAGAGCGGCAAGAATGTATTATACAGTATTGTTTAAAAGTCAAGATCACTGTGTAATGAAGGGGGGGAAAAGGAAAAGAAAAACCCATGCAGCATTATCCATCAAGCTAAAGTGAATAATGAAATTTAACTAATGTCTAAACGCCTCTTATTTAATCTTAAAGCAAATTATAGTATTCAAATACAGTATTTTATGCATGCAGTCTGATAACACTTTCTATCTTTCCTGAAGATTTTGTGAACGACATTATATGAAGCGCAATGTATTTAATGAAAGGTTTCTAAGCTGATTTCCCTACAGGTTATTTTCTTTCTTTTCTCTGGAACCCATACGCAGGATATACAACAGGGACCAAGGGTGTATATAAAAATAAACTACCAAGCGGCATCAGAGCTGATACCCCAGTCCTACAGGGGCAAGTGAATTATTAGATCTGTGTCATGAGTGTTTTTTTTAATATGCCATTGTTCCCACTAGAGCACATTAAATTTTCCATATCCACTTTTAAACCAATATTACCTTTTTTTCCCTGGCCGTAACGTTCTTAGTGTACATTAACAATCATGCAGTCCAACAGGTTAAGAAGTCACATTACAGTTATATGTAAAGTAGGATAGAGTACAACCATTTTAATTCTCCCCCCTCACCCCAATGAACTTATACTTTAGACCTTAAAGAGGGGGAAAAAAAGAAAAAGAAAATATGCTTCAGGGAAAAGTTACACTAATATTTGATTTTACATTCACTCATGGACAACTGTTACATTCTTACACATCTTCAGAAAAGTTCATTATAACTATATAGTTTTCTATTACAACTTGATCTTCAATATCTTTAAGACTTTCAAATTGAAGGTTCAGGCATTTTTTGGTGTGGAAGAAGTGTTTGCCAATTATATTTGGGCTACTGCACATAAACAGGAAGGACTGAATCTTAGGTATGAGTTATATATTCCTGTACAAAATAATTGTATATTCTATGAAGACTGATTCTTTTTCTGCAGAAATATACAACAACACAAGGGAAATCTTGTACCAGCAGCATAACTGAAGTGGCAAGATACAATATTAGAAAAACAGAGCTACTTTCATTACTGTGATGCTGTGTGTCAGAATGTCTCTCCTTAATGAACCTGTTTGCAATAAGACTCAGGGTGCAAAGAGGCTATTTAGAGAGTCTATTGTGTCTATAGTGAGTCCTTCAAATATCTTCCCACCATTAGACATGCCGCATTGACCAATTCTGTCCTGATTGCTGTTCTTTTTAGTATCAAGGGACATTCTTGCCCAGACAGACCGATGGATCAGAAACTGCAGTTCATAAAATGTTTACACTGTACACACACTCACACAGTGATACAAGCAAGAGTCCCAGATCACACAGCATGTTGAATGTAGCAGTGTCATCTGAAAGCTTATGACTTTCCAATACCAACTAAAGGATTTAGGTTAAACTTTGCTTGTGCTGCCT
Organism: Mauremys mutica; assembly: GCF_020497125.1. Taxonomy (NCBI): domain Eukaryota; kingdom Metazoa; phylum Chordata; order Testudines; family Geoemydidae; genus Mauremys; species Mauremys mutica. The sequence goes on along the minus strand of NC_059077.1, from coordinate 101,312,636 downwards.
GCCTGTCACTCTAACAAAAGCCTTATTTATCCCCTTTTCAGAGGGTACCCAAGCCCACAGCTCACATGGGAACATTGCAGGCAAATGTTCTCTATGTCACAAGCCTTTCTTCCTCTGATGAGACGTTCTCCTAATTGCTGACAGCAGAAAAGGACCATACATGTCATATCATCAAAGAGCAAAACACTTTCCTGTGAATAAACATAACAAAAACAAAAAGATTTCTAGAATATTATGAATTCCTACTCTCGGTGACAGCAGTAAAGAACCAGGGACTTTTCTCTACAGTAATTACAGAAAAGCTTGGTTACTATGTACAGCCCTGTAAATTAGATCCTTTATCAGAGACTAGACACAAGCTTCTGATTTGTCTGATTTAATCTCAGTGTTCCTATCTATCTGTATGGTTTGCCTATTAGCCACCAATGCATGAGTTTTATCCTCACCTTTTATGCACCTACATGCCAAACAGCCTCTAAAGAAGTCTTCTTTTCCCTTGACTTTTCTGTGGCTTTACCCCTTCTACTCTAATAGAGATAATGCACCTGCCAACTATTGCAAAAGGATTCTCCCCCACCCCACCCCCCAAACACACACATACACTGTTGAGAAGCAGAAAAAACTTCATATTTAAAAGTCCAGATTGTCAGTGTATTAATGTAGCTCAACAACTAAATTAGTTAGGTATAGAGGGGTTCTGTAGAATTGTATACTATGAGCTGAATATAAAAGACAGATTAAAGGGGGTGGGAGGAAAATATAATTATTTTAACACTACAGGTGAAGCTCAATGATACGCTGCCAATATATTAACAAGCAGCTCTCACAAGAAACATTTCCTGTTACCCCTTGATGAATGCCACATATTAGGATGCTTATGTTTTCAGAAAAGGGAGAATTATTCATTTACTCACTCAATTAAAAATAATTTCACTTAAATACATCTAGGCCACACTCACTAGAAATGTTCATGCACTGTTCTTGAAAATGACACCAAATATATATAGCCTACTGCTCACTTGTGTCATTTGTAGTTTAAAAAAACCCATAAAAATAAAAAGAGGGGGCAAGAGACCGTATGCTTGATTTTCTCCACGTTATTCAAAATTTTCATCTGGCTTGAGTTCATTTCCTGCCCTACATTGCCATGCCTTCCCAACCTTTGTAAAGGGGGTGAGAAGAAGGAGTCTACCTACCTGCATATCATAGGTTTGTAATTAATGCCAAGCTGTTCACAATATGGGCCAAATAAGAAATCCTTACTGAGGCAAAACTCCTATTTAGCCAATTTTGGCTCTTTATTATACCATTACCTCTCCACTGAAGTCAGCAGAAATGTATGTAAGTGAAAAAAGAATTTGGTTCACTGACTTGAGTAGGAGATTTCCCTGAATAGAGACGAAAGGTGGTCCCCAAACTTATCAGGATCACATGGGGACAGCAGTAAGATGTGGACAGGAGTAAGGGAGCAGAGGCTGGGGCCACAGCTGGGGACAGGGGCAGGACCAGGAGCAGAGTCCCAAGCTGGGGGCATGGGACCTGGAAGCCGGGGGCTCTCAGCCAGCAGCTGGGGCTGGCATCCAGGGCCTGGGCCAGGAGAGAAGCTGGGTGGTGCTCCCTCCCCATGGGGGCTGGCCTGGGCCTCAGTCACACCCCACCCTGAGCTTTCCTCTGTGCCTCCTTGGGGGGGGGCACACCCCACAGTTTGGGGACATTTGGTCTAATAGTACAAAACTTCATGGTTTTATTTGTCAAGCCCAGATTTTTACATTCTTCTTACACAGCCATAATTCTTGCCTTTTGTTAGCTAATTAAAAATTCAAGTAAGAATTCAGGATCAAGGGCAATGCCCAAGCTACAGTCAGAAACGAGAAAGAACCTAACTGTACCTCTAATGGAAAGGACTATCAATTATTATATTTGTATTAAAGTATTAACCCAAACCAAAGCTGAGGGCTCACTGAACCAGGCTTTGTACATGGGCTGGGACTACTTAACAGACAAGACAAAGGATAGGAGAAAGTAGTATTCCCATTTTGCAGATGGGAAGCATAGGCACAGAGACATTAAGTGATTTGCCCAAGGTCACAAAGGCAATTTGCAGCAATCCTGGGAACTGAGCACAGATTGCCTGAGTCCTGTCCCTGAATCATTAGAATCCTTCCTCTCTATCAAGTGATCCCTTTATATCTAAAACTCTTCATCAGTATATGGCGAAGTTCAAATGGACTCTGATTTCACTAAAGGACATACAGGGGTCATCATTACATATTAAGTTTTTGCCAAGAATCACCACAGTTTTCTGCCATTCTTAGACACAGAGATAACTATTCTGCTGTCGAGTGGCTGCCATTTTGTGTTGAAGTTGAAGCAGCAATTTAAAGTCATTTCATGCTAAGTAAGAAATGTGAAAAGTCTCACCACTAATTCTTGATGAGTTTGTGAAAATGTATTATTTAACTATCTAATGTTATATTATACAAAATACAACTAATATCCTTTTTATATAGAGGATTTGTAGGTTTTTTGTTTTAAATAAAAAGATATCCCCTTTCCCCATCTCTTCCTTTCAAACACCCCCATCTAAGCTGTATTAATGATATTTTGTACTGAATTCTGCCTTCAAATATGTATATGACTCTTCCTACTCTGAATATGTATCTGAGACCAAAATCTGTCCCCAAGACCAATTATTCGCTCTAAGCATGACATAATTTTTAAAAACTACCAAACAACCCTTCTTCTTACTGCATGATACAGTTTTTTTGCATGTATTAGGCATTGTTTACATATTATATAATTACATCTTATGTTTTCCATAGACAATTTCCATATACAAATCATATACTTTCAGCAAAGGTGATATTTTTAGATCAAGGAGAAAAAGTCTCTCTCTCATTCCCTGATCCTCCATATTGACATTTTCCTCATTGCTCTGCCTCCTGTCTGATAGGCAGGCAGATTTCTTACATTTAAAGGTGCAGTATACAGAAAATGGAATTATAGCTCCATAGTCCACAAAGCTGTATCACTTGCACACAAGTATCATGTTGCACTCTTATACACAGAGGGCTATAATCTTTTCCCTTCCTCTGCTCCTTCCATTTGCATTGTGAATATTGGGCATGTGATAAAGATGCAAAGCCATCTCCCTAGGTAGAAACCACCACTTACTAAAGCCCCTGATTCACATAATAAAACAACGTTGATACCAACCTTAAAAAAAAAAAAACACATTCCTGTCCTGGAACAAAAACTATTTTCTCTCAGATTCTCAGCAACCCACAGCCTTTTGCCACCTCCAGGTAAACAATGAAAAAATGGTGAAATCATGCTCAACTATAAGGGCTCCACAGATACTCTCTACTCTTAGTACAGATTTAACTGTATAAATCAAAGAACCATATCTAATAGGCAGCCCATCTTAAGTGACCATTTTAAAGTTTCCCAAAGGTTTCCAGTCCAATTTTGTTTGACCTTTAATTAAAGAGACCCTTGGGTGGTCACCTAAGACAGGTTTTACTGTACATTTACAAATGCACAAACATGCTCATCCTAGGAGACCTATACGTACAGACATTCAAATACACCATGCACAAACTCTATTTTTAAGAGCGAGCGTACAAGAGAAAACACATAAAGCTAAAAATATTAGGCACATATGTAAACTAGAGCCTCACTTAGAATTCTTTTTCACTATCACAGACTCACATATAGTTAACTAGGAGAGGTAGCTGGGAAATTCTTCGAGGATGTTTTACTCATTCATAAATTTAAAGTAAGAATTTCTCACTTTCATCGGATTTCCTACTCTTGTCAGAAGGAAAATAGACCAAGTCTTAAAAACAACAATAATACACACAGTAGGCCCAATCCTACTATGTGCTAAACCATCACCTCTTTTTTCCATACTTGAGAGCACTCCAGCACTTTGCAGGATCAAACTGCACATTTTTCTTGTTAATCAGACTATCATGTGTGAAGTGCCATTTCTGATTTTTGGAACTAGAAAACCAGACTTGACGCACATGTCATACTCAGTCCACATCAAAATCTATGTTATTGTCTTGTACATAAGTATTTTCACATGCAGAAAAACAAGCTACTTTTATATACTCTAAGTGCAAGAAAAATAAAAACCAATTAATATTTTTTAAAAGAATTAATAACCCCTTCAGTATTTCCTGCCTTTGTTATACACATTTTTTTAAAAAAAAGGTTATCATGTGTTACCAGAAAGTGAAATTCAACCAGTAATAGAGTAATAAATACTGAACAAGCAAATAAATAGATGCAAGGTGTAATTAAGGGAGACAATTAGTATTAAACTATGCCATATTTCCTGAAGTTGGTTTCCAAAGATCAAATTCAGATGTTGCATGTATTCAGTGTCTTTGGAAGAATAAATAAAACATTGTACATATTGCACTCCATAAATCTCATACTTAACTTACCATACAAATTAAATCCAAACACAAACATAACTTTAAAACCTCCTCCTTTCCCACAAAGTAGTCAGACAACCAAACCAATCAACATCTCTAAGTCTGAATTCCAATTCTTTAATTTACTGTAGCTTCAAATTCACGAGTGCAATATTTTATTTATTAAGCAATAGCTTCACCAGGCAAAATGATCGTACTTTAGCATTATGTCATATTGGAATGTTTGTCTGTGTACAAGAGAAGTCTGAAAAAATGTGCATGAAGCTAGGTCTGCAAATTAAAGCCATTATCACCAGTGGTTTTCTAATTTGTCCATGGAGCACTCTGTGATAACGCTTCTGTCCCAGGGGCCTGAGGCGGAGCCGTGCGTGCCAGACCATGTAAGTGAAGGCCGCCATGTAGCCTAACAATTGCAGGCATGGGTGACCAGTGGTAAGACGGTGGGGCTTGCATGCACGAGATCAGGTCCGCCATGGCTTGGAACCAAGACTCAGGGAGGAAGGCTCCAATGAACTCTATGCATTGCACTGGAATTAAGGTAGACTTTTTCTCGCTTATTAACAGCCTCAGCTCGCACCAAGTGGCGCAAACCAGGTTGAGATGATCCCAGGATCGACCCTATATTAATCAGTCATTGAGGTATGGATAAATTTGCACCCCTCGGCACCTCAGGTAAGCAGCCACTGGCGCTATGAACTTTGTAAATGGTCTCAGGGCTGACGATAGACTGAAGGGCAGCGCCATGAATTGAAAATGGTGCTGGACCAACACAAAAACGGAAGAAACGCTTGTGTCCTGGGAAAATGGAAATATGAAAATATGCGCCCTTTAAGACGAGGGCAGTGTACTCATCTCCCGGATCCAGGGAGCGAATAGTGGAGGCCAGAGAGACCATGCGAAACTTCAACTTCTTGTTGCGGTGGCGCAGGTCCAGAACAGGTTGGAGGCCCCCATTTGCTTCAGGGATTAGGAAATAGCGGGAGTAGAACCCTTTCCCTTTCAAAGTCTGGAGGCACCTCCTCTACTGCCCCCAGGTGTAGGAGGTTCTCGACCTCTTGAATGAGCAGTTGCTCGTGAGAAGGGTCCCTGAAGAGGGATGGGGAAGGGGGTTGGGAGGGAAGTTCAGCCACAAACTGCAGGGTGTAGCCTGAAGATATTATGTCGAGCACACAACAGTCTGAGGTCAGCCGCAACCAGGCTGACCAGAAGGGGCGCAGGCAGTTGAGGAAAGAGCAGGAGGGTGGATCTGGGGAAGTGGCTGAGGCGCCATCCTCGGGTGCATCCTCAAAATGTCTGCTTCTGGCTTCCTTGGCCTCTGGAAGAACCAGGCTGGGCAGAGGAACGTGAAGATGAAGGGTGATGCCATTTAAATCCTTTATCTCTGTCCTTCTTCCTGTAGGAGCTGGACCGAGGGATACCCCAGGACCTTGATGGAGGCGGGGGACAGAATGGATTTCTAGCCTGCTGAGGTGTGTGTAGGCCCAAGGAATAGAGGGTGGCACAAGAGTCTTTAAGGCCGTTGAACTGTGCATCAGTCAGCTCCGAAAAGAGCCCTGCTCTCTCAAACAGAGGTCCTGAAGGGTAGTCTGCATCTCCTGGGACAGCCCGGAGGACTGTAACCAGGAGCTGCACCTCCTGGAGGAAGAGGCAACTACCCTGGCTACCGAGTTTATAGCATCCCAGGCTATCTGGAGGGCACCCCTTGCCACTGCTTTGCCCTCTTCCACCAAGGCGGTGAACTCCTGGGCTCAGTGTTGTGGGAGGCCTTCCTTGAACTTGCTGATGGAGTCTCACAGGTTGAAGTTGTACCTGCTTAGTAGGGCCTGATGGTTAGACACCCGAAATTGCAGGCTGGCTGTCGAATACATTTTCCTGCCAAACAAGTCCAGCCTCTTGATGTCTGTATTTTTTGGCATGCCAACTGGCTGGCAGTGCCTGTCCCCCTCATTGACGGCAGACACAACCAGGAACCCCACTGGAGGGTGGGTGTACAGGTACTCAAATCCCTTTGCTGGGACATACTTCTTTCCCACCTTCTTGGAGGTAGACAGAATGGAAGAGGGAGGTCTACAGTCTGCCACACAGACTTAGCAATTTTTAAGATGCCTGGGTGGATGGGTAACACGACCTGGGCTGGGGTGGAGGAGGGTATGACATTAAAGAGGTCGTCAGACTCCTCTGCTAGCTCCAAGTTCAGGCTGGCAGACACCCTTTTGAGCAGGGCTTGGTGTTCCTTGAACTCATTGGGGGGACTGCTTGTTTGCGAGGGGCCCGCCACTGTGTCGTCTGGAGACGACGAAGAAGACTGCACCGCAGGGGAAGGAGTGGCTTCCTCTTGCTCATCTGCGGACAGCTCCTTGGGCATTGGGGCCCACTGCACACCACCGCATCGGCACCATGCCGGGGGCAGTTTGTCCAATGCAGCCTGGGAGGAACAGTGGGAGTACAGGACTGGCATAATATGTACAGCCCATGGGTTCCAGTACTGCCACTGAGCGGGCCACTGCCCCTGCCTCCATGCCGTCGTCGCAGGAGCCACGCGGGTCTCGCAGCCCAGTGGCAATTCGCTTTTTATAGGTGAGGGGCTGAACTGTCCTTCTGACTCAGACCACTGCCCTTCTGGTGACCAGGGCAGAGTTGTAGATGCCTGAGTCTGCCGACTGACCCTCATCGGCAACCGGTAAGGCGAGGGCAAGGATTGATGCCTGCCCGAAGAGTGGTACCAGGGAGCCGGAGACCGGTGCCACAATCAGGAATGATCCTGCACAGGGGGGGGATCAACACCTGGGAGACCACCTAAGCGATGGTGACCTGCGCTGTGGCGATCTCTGTTGGGAGGCCTGATGGTACAGTGGGTACGGGGATCAGCGTCATGACTAAGGCTACCTAGGCCACAGTGATGGAGATCAACGCCTGCAGTCCGGAGATCGAGGATGCTCCACTGCTTTAGGGGGCAGTCCTAACCAACTTGCCCATAGATGCCAGGGCCTTGGGTGTGTCCGTCGCCTTGTTTGGCATCTGCAGTGATGGCTGGCCTACTTGCTCTTTGGCCACCGGGCCCACTTCGAGCACAGACCACCCTATGAGGGGCCAAGACCCCCTGCCACTCCCGGGAGTCCGAGGTGGGTCCCTGGCTGGGCTAGCGGGTCCGACAGCAGCGGTACCTCCAAGTAGCTCTGGGGTGGGCATGTGGCCGAACACTGGTCCTTTGCCCAAAGCCCCCTTTTCCTCCAGTGCCAGTGGGCCCGTCGACTTCGACCACTTCCTAGGCACCAGCAAGTGGGAATGGTGCCGGGCGGATTCCAATGCCAGTGGTGCTCTGTGCACCGATGCCAAAGTCTGGGCATAGAGTCTGGTTGAGAGGGCTCCAAGGCAGAACAAACATGTGAATATCCCACTCCTTTTGAGTTTGAGGGCGAAAGTTTTTGCAGATCCTGCACTTGTCCTTTCTGTGGGACTCCCCCAAACACACTCTCAACAGCTATCGTGGGGGTCACTAATGGGCATTGGCTGGCTGCACAAGGAGCATGGCTCCAAGGCAAAGTCCCAGCCTGGACTCTAACTCTTAAACTACTACTCTAACACGTAACTTAATGATCTAAATACCTAACAACTAAAACCAAAGGATACGGAACAATGGACCGTAAGAACCACTAACGCTCTTGCGATGCAAGACAAGGTGCTCTGACTAACCATGATGGGTAATAAGAAGGAACTGAGGGGGAGTAGGGTCGATGGCGCCTAATATACCAGCACATGAGTGCGACACTCCGGGGGAGGGGGGGGGCACAGCTGACCTACAGATACTGCTAAGGCAAAAATCTCTGACGACTGTGCATGTGGGCACGCACACACCTAGAATGGAATCGACATGAGCAAGCACTCAAAGAAGAACTTGGCATTAGGGGTAACACTTTGATTCTGTTCTTATTGGACTAGAAAGTGACAATGACAACAAAACTTGTGAAGTGCCAGCTTTAGTGACCTTAGTTCAATGAAGTTTATGCTTCTCTTTCTTTCACTGAGCTCCCATACTCAGTGGCTCTAGGTGTGCTTTCCCAACTTAATAGGCTTGCATCAGTCACATGGGCTCAAGAGTCCAGGAGGTAAAGTGGGTATCCTATTATTACATTTTCCTTCTTAGTCCACCATTCTAGTGACTGGACAATGTGATGAGTAATGGCTGCTTGCCTATGCATCAATTTTGGGGTATGGTTTCAGGCTCCTGAGAGGAATTTCTGAAGATTTCTCATGTGAAATATCACCTACTGACAGGCCGTGAAGATCACCAAGGGAATGAAAAGTTTGCAAAATAAAGAGAAAGGGAGCTGAACCACCAACCTGTGCACTGCTGGAAGCAGAATTTCCGTATAAAAATAACAGGTGTGATCTGGCCCCAGAGTACTCTAGCAACAGCAGCAAACTACTTTGAATCTTATGATCCAGAAAGAAAAATGTCAATATTTGTGTCCCAATGGCACCGCCTCCCCACACCTGCACATATGCAGCTGAACCAGCCCCAGTGACCTAGACCCAGTAGCCCCCAACCACCCAGCACAAGGGGTGAAAGAGGGAACCTGTCTCTCTGCATGGGCGGAAAGGGCTGTCTTTACCTTTGTGTCTTGTCCAGCACTAAACAAATAAATAATAAAAATAACTGATGGTGCAGGATGTGAATCTGAAATTGCTTAGCTGAGTAACCAGCAACAGAAGCTCTACACATCAGGCTTGTTCCTAACTAGCATAATAAGTCCACCTTAAGGAACATCAATTATGTGTTGGTGTTCCATGTAACTTTTCATGGAATGAACAGGCCACCTTAAAACTCTACCTTAAATCATGGGATGGCAAAGTCACGCTGACTCTCTATCCGCTATAGAAAAACAAACTTTAAAGCACTTGGTTGCTGACATGCCCTCTACAGGATCAAGCAGAACTATTCAGCTCTGTGTATTAGTCACCACACTGCCAGAAGCTCAGAGATCCTCCTGTAGCACAAGTGGTAAGGCCTGTGCTTTTAGCTCTATCCCAACTGCTACCGTGAAGCTTCAAGTGACCACAATCTGCAGTATAATGACAACTAAGATGTGCTACATGGCCACAGATTTGTTGAAGTACTAGAATGACAGTAAATTTTACATTGCTTTATATTACCATAGGCTTTACCACAGAAGTATAGTAAATACAGCATACGTTTTAATAGTAATTATAGTGTATGCTACAATACAGTCTTCAGTGGATTATAAATACTGTAGTACTGTGGATTGTAGTAATTTACATGACATTTGTAAATCAGTATAGAGCGCTGAATTTTATCTTAAGTCGGTAATATTATTGTTTCTTCAAAATATTATGGTAAATTACTGTGACTAATCAAATTATAGTACATTAAGTTAACGGTGTAGTAAATATGACTATCGTTTCTGCTAAATCACTATAATATGTTTTACTGTAGTAAAGTACTATAATTTTTCTACTTTTTTTCCTCTGGAGAAAAGCTAGTAATTCAGTCATATTCATCTGATTCTAAATTCACAGACTCAACTGATTTCAGTAGAGTTACATCAGGGATAAGTTTTGCCCACTGGGCATAATGAAGAGGAAATAAAGGGTTTTTTTAATGTTATTTAGTTGTCCGTTTTATACTGAACAGCCCATCAGCAGACCCAAATAAGGAACAAAAATGCAAACCAAAATCATATGGCCAGATCCTCCTCCATTATTACCATTATAGATATATAAATACACACACACGTAAACATATGCACGCATGTGTACGTACACACACACACACATCTTAGTCTATGGCTACACTACATTTAAGTTGGTACAAGTTATGTCACTCAGGGTGTGAATAAGCCACCCCCTTGAGCAATGTAAGTTACACTGACTAAGCGCTGGTGTGGACAGCGCTATGTTGGCAGAAGAGCTTATCCAACAAACCCAGCTACTGCCGCTTCCCATTGGCATACAGCATTTGCACTAGCAACAGTACAATGGTGCAACTGCACTGGTGCAGCTGTGCTGCTGTAAGCTCTGTAGTGTAGCCATAACCTAAGAGGCCTCAGCTGGAGCAGGGTCCCAATGTACTAAGAAATATGCAAAAAGTAAAGGACGGTCCCCTTCCCCAGTAAGTTTACGCTGCTCCAGTTTAACTGGAAATAAAGCCAGTTTAACTGGATCCCTGGAAATTCCCCCAGGTAGAGTCATCTTTGTCCATCTCTCTTCATCTTCCCAGTCCCACGCTGAACATAGTTCAACCAGGCCAGAGGATTTGTCCTTTTGTCTTGCCCAGTGGGCCCAAACTGAGGAAGGAGGATTACAATATATTAATATTCCACAGAATTCAGCCAACTTTTATCATCATAATTCATGGGAAGGTGGATGAAGAGGGTAACATGCCAGTGGTAAATGTTTTAAAAGACCAACTTTCTAATGAAGAAAGAAACAACAGGTGACCTAAGCAGAATCTGTTTACATTTTATTTAAAAAAAACTAGTTATATAGGTAGACAGAATAACACTAAAAACAGAGAGAGAAAGGAAGAAAGGCTGCAATAATCTGGATTAAGGCCAGAGAGAAGGCAAGAAAAAAAAACATAGAAGGAGATGAGGGAATGGATAACAAAGACTGAAAAAACCAAGACGACACACATCATGAGGTATACAAGCATGAAGGAGAATGAAAGGGACCAGGAGTAACAGAGACATAGTAAGTTTAAAATTTTAACGTTACTTCATAGATGTTTGAAGTCTGAACACCAAAGAGTTTCAATAAAATACATAAATATAATACAGTGAGGAGATGTTGTGGCTGGAGGTGGGGAAGATGCATGTGTTTGCTTATTTGGGTTTTTGTGGAGACGCTGGAGGTGGTGAAGGGAATGAGGATTTCCCAACCTCTTGGGGATATCACACCTTCTCCTAGATTTCACTGTTAAGCCAGCCTCCTCAGAGTTTAATCTTTTATTCCTATATTTTTAAAAGGAATTGATTTTATTTTTTGTTTTTGGTATGTGACGGAGTGCACTCCTGTATTCACACTTTATACACTACTGTAATCATCTTTGTGCCTTGTGAGGTATCATTTGAAAACTCATAACTTGCTGACCAGTAATATGATAAAACGCATGTAGCAACATTAGGTATAAAGTCATGAACATAAGCTGAAGTCATGACTGAAGTGTTTTTCCCAGATAACTCTAGGGAATGGTTAAACCAGATTTCTCAAAGACAAAGGGCAAGCTGATGCCCCAGTTATGTATCAACAAAGCTGATTGGCCATCACCTATCAAGTGGGCATTCTTAGTCAAGAAAGGGGGGGAGGGACAAAGATCCACATCTTAGCAAACAAACAGCATGAGCTCTCCCTCCTCCACCAACCCTCCTTTACACACACACACACACACACACACACACACACACACACCCCTCTTGATTCACCACTGGAAATGTTTTTCAAAGAGGGACTGAAACTATAAAAAGGAGGGGAAAATATCCCAAGACTCTCTTCCTATCCATCTCATCCTCCACACCTCAGAAGATGGCCATTGGACTCTGGGGGAGAGGTTCTGACCTGGAAGTTTGGTCAGTAATGCTGTTGGAAACATGTGGTGAGAAACTACACTTTGAATCTAACATAGTTTATTAAACTAGGCACTAGAAAACATTTTTATCTTTATCTTCTTGTAACCGTTTCTGACTTTTATGCCTCATTGCTCCTACTCACTTAAAATCTCTCTCTTTGTAGTTAATAAACTTGTTTTATCTAATCCAGTGGGTTTAAGTTGAAGTGTCTGGGTAACTCCATTTAAGGTGGTAAGATGGTGTATATTATTCCCAAAGGAATAATAGATTTAGTCTACTTGGACTGTCCAGAAGAGGTATAGGTAGTACAAGACAAATTTCTGGGGGAAAAATATATGACTGGGAGTGCGTTGGGGTCACCCTGCAGCATCACCAAGACTGGTGAGAGAGACAGTGTAACATGTGTGGCTGCCAGACTGTAGTTACACGCAGACGCTCAGGATATGACCTGCATGAGGTGGGAGATACTGCCAGCAAGGTATTGTAAGGCACCCAAGGTTGCAGGGCAGGTGAGACAGCCCCTTGCTGGTCTGGATTACACTCTCAGTATGTCACAGTATGCACTAGATTGCATCAATTGACAAAAGTGACATCAAAGAGACAGACAAGGTGATAGATCACCAGAGATAGGCAAAATCTAGTAAGGAGAAGTGCAAAGGAGAAAGCAGCAGAGAGGATGGTTAAAGAGGACAAGACAACAGACAATTTAAAAATAAAAGATTAATGCCTGTAATTATTCCTTTTCAAGTAAAGCCTAAAGTTCATAGTGAAAATCTTTGTGCCACACAACTCCATCTCACTAGTTAAAGAGAGCGATGTACATGAATTAATGTTTCTACATCTAACATAAAAGTCTTCACATACAAACCCCCCAAAACTCCAAAAAACATTAGACCACTAACATCTGGAAAGCTGAGAGGTATAACAATCATAATTACAAAAGTCACAACCCAGAAAACCACAACATCTAGACAGCCTAAGACTAGATAGTCAAGGCAAAAAAACCCTATCTCTATTCCAGCATCAGCTCTAGCAGTAAAGTAGAAGGAAGCCAGACACATTCTTACTTATCCCCATACTCCTCATCAGAGAGACATGCTTACACACATTATTTTAAAACAGGCAATTATGACTTCACTTTGGTAAAATTTCTTTTCTTTTGAAGGTTTACAACTGAGGAGAGCTTCACAATACTTTGTGTGTTGTGCTGGCACACTTCCATTCACCCCAAATTAGTCACAATGTGAGAATTCTTCAGGAGTCCTGTCACAATCAAGGGAACAAGGATTTCCTAATACACGGAGACCTAAACAACATATCGAGAGTCTGACTCAAATCTAGAAAACCTTTTTGGTTTTGAGTACAAGAGCTTGAAGGCTCAGGTTTTTCACCCAAAGATCAATGGCTAGCCAAGTGGAAGAATGCCAACATACCAAACAAGCATTTCATCAAGAACCCAACAAAGACTCAATTTTTTTTTCCTTCCCATGGAAAATATGGTCCACTTAGAACCACATTCACACCTTACATGGCAGATGCACCAACCTCCTCCATAAATGGGGACTGAGACACAATCCTATTTGAACTACAAAAATGGACTTCAAACTGTGGAACATCTTGTCAACAAATGTTCCAAACAATCATATCCTTCCTGATGGTATCTCTGCAATCCACTCTGCGACACATGAAGCCAATCAACTGGATTGCTAACTTAGAGTTGAACATCTAATGTTGCTGATTTTAAGCTATACAAAAAAGAAGCAGCATTAGTAACCAGCTGCAGTAATTAGATTTATTGAATATATAACATTAGGGAATGTCCAATTCATTAAATGTTCAGTAGGAATGCATAAGTTACAATTCCTTATAAATACTAAATATAAATTATCAAATGTATATTTACTGACTGTAAAATATCTACTTTGGCCATGCATGACAGAAAGAGGGTAAAACAGCATTTTTATTTTAGCTGAAGCAGAGCAACCAGATTCTGTAAATATGGGGTCACAGGAAAAAGTGTGGTTGGTTTATGGTCAAGGAAGAAAAAAATGTGCATTTTTGTCTTGCAAAGAGACTGATAATTTCAGTCTAAAGATCTGAGTAGTGAGTCAACAAATCAGTGACTATGAGAAATATTTATATGGACATTTTCTTTTTCCTTGATGTGTCTGTAATAAATGCGTAAATTCCAGCTCTGGACACAAAGGTGATGAGCTCAAGACTCTTACATCTAAGCCAATGATTAGCAATTTTTTCACCTCCAACCCTCACTTGTAACAAAGCAAATGAGCTCAGGCCCCATTCCTATGTGCTACAGACAATTATTAACAAAACACTAGAATACTACACTACATACAATATACTGATAATAAATAGCCATACCGAGAATCAGTCAGACAGATGCAGGAGCTTGCCTCAGTGCACAACTGTGGAAAGAGACCAAAATATAAAATGGAAAATGCTAATGTCCCAAAGAAACAGGGGCTCCGGGGTGGGGATGTCTCATGGATAAACAGGGACTCAGGTTGGAGACCATGCCCCCCAGCCTGTTCCTCCTTGAATCCCTATCCAACCAGCCTGCTCAGCTTTGAGTATCAAGTGCCCATTACCTCCCTGCTGGCAAAGCACTGAGTTAACTGGCTGCTGCCTCCTCCTCCCTGCTCTCAACTCCACTGTGGCAGGATGAAGGGGAAGCATTGAGAGCAGTGGAGATTCTGTTACTCCATGACTGGGACCAAGACACAAACCAGGATCTCCTGCACTGTAGTGCTGAGCGGCAACCTCTATATAAATGGCAACAAAAGCCCAGAGGGTTGCAGTATAACTGTTGAAAATAGCTGCTGTGTATAAAAGATATTTGAATATCGGTTACAATCTCCATCTCTCGCTCACAGACACAGCACAGGAATTATAATGGGCGATTTGGATTCAGGTCTGTCATATAAACACATGTTTTTAAAACCCCTTACATGTTATGGAATATGTCTGTAAATCTTGACTTACAGATTTTACTTTCAGAATGTTTGCATTGTATCACCAAAACTACTTAAATTCATATTGCAAAGCAATCAGACTCCACCTCTACTCCCTCCTCCTCCTTCCAAACTCAAACAAAGTACTAATCACTTACTTCTTAAACACTGCCTACCAAGTTTGAAGCTGGGAGCAGTATTTGCAGCTATGTATGAACTCCTAAAAAGCAGCATCTATAATACAAATGTTGAGACAGCCATGATTATATTGTGAGCAACTATGACAAATATATCTTACTGTAAGTTCTCTGAAGAATAGATAGATACATTAGATAGGACATCATAAGAACTACATAAGTAGAAATAGCATTTCTGCACTACTTACTGCAGGGTAAACAGTTCTAAAAATCTGTCAGTGCACCAGACATGGAATTTTATTCCCCACAGCCTAGTGATTTTAAATGCCCTGTGACCCTCTTAACCACTGCCAACATCATCTGGTACCTGGCACAAAGAAAATAGATTCTAAAAAGGCGGTGGTGGGTTGTTGATTTTTTAAAATATTTTCATCATCTGCTTTATATATGCTCCTAGTGCAGAGGAAAAAAAGGTTTCTATGTATGACTACAAATATAGAAAATGGCTCTGTTATACAGTGGCTTTATGTTTTAGAAGAGGGAGGAAGAAATAATGACCAAGAATCAAAATCTGTATAATCATATTGCACTGCAAAGACCACATTATGGAAAACAACAGAGTAATGCAGATGGAAGTGATGACTTGATTAAAGTGATATCAAAGCCAGGTAACTATTTGCCAACATAAGTTAAGAATATTGAGCCTCTTCATTAATCACATTATGATGCTATTCCACATATTTTTCAATTAAACCTTTTATTTGTCATATGTTGAACTGCCACTTTACGTGCTGCATACCTATTGAAGGGAAGGCCTTCAATAATTCCTCTGACCTAAAAACACTCCACTCCCTTTAGTTATCTTCTGCTGCTCCTACTACTCTTAAGGTGTATTTGAAATGAATTCCATGTGTGCTGGGATATCTACATGCAACTTCACCTGGAGGACCTTCTGCACGGAAGGGGTCTCTATATGTATCTAAGAAAAACTACTTCCAGCTTGGATCTTCAGATGTCCTCTGCTGCTTTTTAAAATTTGGGGGATTATTCGGCCCTAACCAAATATTCTATTAATGGCATTTCCTTTCAAAAAGGACTAATCAAGTAATTTACACACTTCTGTGCATGCCGTGGAAGGCTCTGAAGTCACTGAAGCCACACAATCCAGCCAAAGTAAACAGACATAAAGAAAGTTCACTGTTTAGTTGCCTATGGTTATGCTTACACTTAAAACATTACAGCAGATCTGCAGCACTGAAGCTGCACTGCTGTAGAATTTCAGTGTAGCCACTCGCTGGAGCGACAGGAGGAGTTCTTCTGTCGCTGTAGTTAATCCACCTCCCCGAGAGGCAGTAGCTAGATCAACGGGACCTAGCACTGTCTACACCGGGAGTTTGGTCGGATTAAATACGTCGCTGAGGGGAGCAGACTTTTTACACCCCTGAGCAACGCAGCTGGGTTGACCTAACTTTTAAGTGTAGATAAGCCCTATGTGAAATCAGATTCAGGATTCTAGTGCTGTTCCCTGTAGACAAGTGTCTAAATCATAAGAAAACTGCCATTATAAGTTGCACCCTTGTTAGCTGAATCATATAATGGTGAAGAATTGCAGAAAGAAACACTTTTTTTTATTAGTGGATAAGGAACTTTATAGAATAAGGAAAGGAGTATTAGCCTTAAAGCTACCCACTCTCTCCATCTCTTCACTTCAGTTTAGAATCCTCCCTAGCCCCCTCCGACCTGAATTCCTGCTCCAGATTTATAGAAGTAGTATATATTTCAAAGGACTGCTCAAATGTGGCACCAAGGATTGAATGGGGATGAAAACTACACAATCATTCATGCAATGAGATAAATTTCCTCTGTTAGAGGTTTGTGGACCTGCAGTGGGACAAGGGAGGGGAAGCTTGGATGATATTGTTAAACTTGTTCTACTGGTAGAGGCCATCTGACTCTCAGAAGGGAAATCCAGAACTTTCATGACCAGTAAATTTGCTGGTGAGGATACACCAGCTCTGATTTGTTTAAAACTTGGTAAAAGTTTAACTAATTGAAACAGATGACGGCAGTTGTGTTGTAAATGTTGATTACTCTGATTGAGTATACAGCCTGTCAACATCTCAGAAATGTCAATGCTTCCTTCATAGAATGGAGCAGCCACAGTGAGAGAACAGCTGCTTTAACAAGAAATAGTGACAAAGGGACAAGTAGGTCACTCTGAACAGGCTCAAAATGACCCTGAAAATGAAAGGGGCAGCAGAGGGCATAGACTTCAAGCATGCTAGAGAAGTGAGACAACTTTGGCACCCCACATATGGCAAGTGATTTAACTCAGGCAGACCTGAATTACTTCAAAGCAAGAAAGAAGGAGCAAGTATGGAGTGAGGCGTGGGGCTTCCAAGTTTGTAAACATTGTATACTAAATAGTGGCTGTTCATTATAAATGAGTATGCAGTG
Source organism: Mauremys mutica (assembly GCF_020497125.1). NCBI lineage: Eukaryota > Metazoa > Chordata > Testudines > Geoemydidae > Mauremys > Mauremys mutica. The sequence goes on along the minus strand of NC_059077.1, from coordinate 101,295,039 downwards.
TGTTTTAAAAGATTACTAATACAGGGCCCTGCACCTAGAAGTTACATGCCTGAATCCAGCCAAGATGATAGGGACCATACATTTTTATTTATTATGGGCTAGAAAATTGCCCTGTTTAAGAGGCAGTGCATAGCCGGGCTGCCCAAACAGCAGATCATGGAATTAATTGTGTTACAGTTTGGTCCTTTAGTCCCACCTTGCTCCCAGGGGGCCGTGATCTGCTCCAACCCACCACCAGATACAGATTACTTCTCTCTGCACACAGGCAGTACTGCTCTGGCTAACACGGGTACATAGGGGGTACTTTACACCTGCTTACTGGTCTGTGCAGGTGTGAAGGACAAGCAAGATTGCTCCCTGTTATTTTTTCCAGTATATTAAATGCATGAACTAGAGCCCCTAGCCTTAAGTACATAAAAAAAACAAATGAAACTAATGCCAGCTCAGGAGAACTCTGAAATTTTCCTTTTATCCCAAA
>NC_059077.1:101269561-101289561 GCF_020497125.1 Mauremys mutica | reverse complement strand
ACAGAGGAAAACTGAATAAAGTAAAATAGAGGTTGAATAATAGAATCGGTTTTCTACCTGTCTATTGGAGCGTGGAATAGGCTCCCCTAGGGAAGGTGTAGAAGCCTCATCACTTGTGTCAAAACCTAGACTAGGCAAAGATTAGAAGGAAGAAAAAAAATAGAAGCCTACACTGGCAGGGTTAAATTAGTATTTTGTAGGTCTTTTCCATCTCAAATTTTCATAAGTTCCAGAAACAAACCCTATTCCCACTCTCCTGGGGCACAGGACTATGGGTACACTTACACTCCAATCCAAGGTGTCATTGCAACTCAGGTAGACATACCCACACTAGTTTTCCTGCACTATCCTGGCTAAAAATAGCAACGCACATGTAGCAGTCAGGCTTCAGCGTGCACTGTACAAATATGCCAGAGACGGTGGGTATGTTCTCGTGTTACTGGCCCACACCAAAGACCATTTTAAAAGATTGCATGTACTGAAAACTCACAGTGAAGCTTTTAGAGTTGGGAAAAAGTCTTTCTCCAAAGTACAGTCCCATTGTGCACCAAAAGGTGTTGGTGATAGTCATAAGTGCTGGAACTAGGGGGTTGAAGTGGTTTCCATCGTATACAAGGCTTACTGTTTGGTTCAATGGCTCTCAGCACCCCCACTATACAAACTGTTCTAGCACCCTGTAACAGGGTCCATGCCCCGCCCCTCTTCCTGAGGCCCCCTAAGGCTCAGAGAGGCTTCAGGGTTGTGCAACACTCATGTCTTTATTCACTTAAGGTTGTCCCACCACCAGTGTATCTATATAGAAGCTTTACAGGTTTAGTCACGTATCAGAGGGGTAGCCGTGTTAGTCTGGATCTGTAAAAGCAACAAAGAATCCTGTGGCACCTTATAGACTAACAGACGTTTTGCAGCATGAGCTTTCGTGGGTGAATACCCACTTCTTCAGATGCAAGTGGTGGAAATTTCCAGGGGCAGGTTTATATATGCAAGCAAGAAGCAAGCTAGAGATAACGAGGTTAGATCAATCAGGGAGGATGGGGCCCTGTTCTAGCAGTTGAGGTGTGAAAGGTTTAGTCACCTCCTTTACACGTTGAGTCAGCCTTCAGCTAGGAGGCCTCCAGTTAGTTGGTTGGTTGATTGATTGATTGATTGATTGATTGACTGACTGACTGCCCCGGCCCCCCTTGCCTTCTGGCTCCCTCCCAGCTTTTATAGCCCTTGGCTTGTCAGGCCAGCAGGTGTTGCCAATCCTTAGGCCAGCATCAGGCCTTTTCCATCAGCCCCAATCTGTTTCCCTTGATTGGAGCTGACTGGGCAGGGGCTAATTAGGTGCTTTTGCACCAGCACCCTGCTACACACCCCTGCTGACAGTCATAACAAAACTGAAAATGACTGGCCTGATATACAAATGCTTTTTCCTTCTAGGTTGCAGGTTTACAGGGGAGGCACATCATCTGTATTTCTTCACAGCGGAGATGGTGCTAGGCATAAGCAGACTAAGCAATTGTTTAGGGCTCCAATCAGCTCAAGGGGGCCCCCTATTAATTATTAGTATGTGTTGGGTGAGGCAAAGAATATTCCTGCTTAGGGTCCCCAATGAGCTAACACTGGCACTGTTTTCACTCCACAGATACTACAATGCTTTGAAATATACCCTAATGTTTTTCAGATTTCACTTTTTCTTATGTATGCTTTTTGTTTAAAAAAATTTAAATTTGCTGCCACCAAATTTAACAGATCATATCCTATCATACTTTCATTTAGCATTGTAATTAATGTTTGAGGTTAATCCTACCCAGACTGAAAAGCTATTGGAGTTTCTTGCTTATGGGCATGTTTTAAATTTTTGCACTGTACGTGGGTAATATAATTTGACAACTACAATAGATGGGGCAATCAAAGTGAGAAATCTAGACTAAAGATCTTCATACTAATGTAAGTACTCTGGTTGAACAATTAACAGAGTTTCTCAGACTGGGGATCCCGACTCAAAAGGGGGTGACAACACTATTATGCAGGGGGGGGGAAATCACCAGAGCTGCTGGCCAAGTGCCCAGCTCTAAAGGCAGTGCTGCCACCAGCAGTAGGGGAGGAGAGTCCATCACAGCCTGAAATATTTTCAAAGGGGGTCCCAGCAAATAAAAGTTTGAGAACACTGGGATTAAAACTTGTCTAGATCAAAGATAATTTCAACAGAGGTGTGCAGATCTGAAGCTGTGCAACTATAGAAATACAGGGCACTGTGATTGGCACTAACTACAGGGTGATGGTTATATTTACTCTTGCGGTTATAACGTGATGGTATAGTACCTTCGTTGGTGGAGGTTTGTTCTAGTTAGCTATCATAAATCTAACTAATGCTTGCTGATTTTGGAAGCATTGGTAAAATACCTTTCAATCGGTTTGTGTGTATTTTAAAAAAAAAAATAGTTCACTTGCCAGTTATGCATCCAGTCTTCCAATAATACTTGTAAAAAGGTCCCTTCCTATGAAGGTGACCTGAATTTCTGGTGGCCTTGATTTTGGAATGACATCACTAGTGATAGGTTCAAAGAGAGACAGTTTTCAACACTTTGGAAGAGATGTTTGTGATATTTGGATTTCATATTTTGTAAGTCTCTCATAGAGCACAAGCTTTTATTATATGTTTTTACACAATCAAAAATGTAATAAACAATTTTTTTTTAAATGGGTTTTCCCTTTCACTAGTATGTGGATATTTAAAATGTTAAATGCATTTCCATGTGCCAAAGCCAGAGTGTCAGGACATGTTGTGGCAATTGAGGATTAATGGTTTCAGAGATAATATTCTAACGTACAGCCCCTAAGACCTTTAAACATATGAAGGAGGAGTCGCAGGAAGAGAATGGGAGGAAAGAGACAGGCACACAAAACAGATGGGTCATACTTGATTTTTCCCTTCTAAGGATGATCATCCAAAGCTCTCATCATGTTCCCGTAACGTACGAAGACCATTTATTTTGTTACTTGGGGAAAAGAAAAATTGTTCATCTGGCCTTTAGAGGTAAAACATCTTCTTTTATTGTCTATCTTGGAAAGGAATATCGTCTTTGGTATGCTGTAACTTCTTCTGTAACAGGGTCAGAGTGTGCCCAGACTGCATGCACAAAAAGGACTAGAGCACAAGACGGTCCACCCTTTACGCCCCATACAGGAGGAAGGACTCAGTTCTTTACAAGCAACTGCTGATTACTGGCAGAATTAGCCATCCCAAATGGGGCAGGAAGAAGGTGATCCCATAGCTTTCCCATCTACAACTGTCAGAGGAGCTGGCTGGCTGCAGAGGTGAGTAAACACTTCACCCTCTTAAGAGGGGTAACAGTAGCCACAATTCACTCTCAGGGAACTCAGAGAGGCATGTTAAATATTCCTGCCTAGGAAATGAAAGACATTAACAGGGCTGCTTCAGCACATCAAGAACTAATGTAATGAAGGGTCTATGGAAAGAGATGAAAGCAAATGACTAAACAGAAGAAACTAAGGGGTTTTGGAGGCCTTTCATCCCCGCGCCAAAGAAAGTCTATTTCACCTAACATAGATAAGGCCCTGAACCTGCAAGGGTCCTGAGCTCCCCCTCAACACTCACGGAAGTCTGTGCAAGTTGAGGGCACTCAGAACCCTGCAAAAAAGCAACCAGCACATTTCAAGATTAGGCCTTTGCTACAGCTGACAATAGCATACCAGCCTAAATAAACTGTATGTATTCAAGGCTCTTCTGTAGAGAATTACATGTACCACTCACTGGTATGTGCAGCACTGATGACACTGCAGGAGGAGACTGCATAAAGGACAGAGAAAGTAGCCAAACTAATGCCACATTTCTGTAATACATTTTTAAAGGATGTAAAAGTGAGACTTTGAGATGACACCACCACAAGTCAAAGCCATATCTTTACTGGATTGTATTTACTGAATTTAAATGTCACGTACCTCAAGCACCTAGATGGGGTAATCAGACCCATTCTCCAGTACTGCTGGCAACAAACTGAGAAATGGAAATATGGTCTGTTGCTACATAGTTCTTAAAATACAGCCAAACTTTCAGCTTCGGTCTTTGCTTTTCAGCTCTGATATGTTTGAAAAATTGTATCAAAGTGAGTAACAAATCCAAAAGCATGCTTTTGCTGTTAAATGTAACTGAATTAAACTGACCAAAAATTAGAAAGGTTAAAAAAATGCTTTAAGGTTTACAAATGCACATTTAAGGTTTAATATAAAAGTAACAACGTTACTTAAATACTAACTGAATAATATTGTATTAAACATTATTAAATAAGCATGCAGAATGACTTGAAATAATCATGTAATGAAAGGTTATAACTATCAAATGGGTTCTGGTGACATCCCAAAAGCCTTAGAGCATAGGCCAAGTGCTGTGCCACCAAAACCCTACAGCCGTATTTATAGAATCCTTACCTGAGGTAGGTATAAGAGCTCATTCTTAATAATTATTTGAATTAAAGTAGTACCTACAGGCCCTAAATACACCTGTCTCAAAGAGTGTATAGTGAAGACATACATAGGATGGGAGCGGGAAACAGAGGCATGGAGAGGTGAAGTGACTTCCCCAAGATCACATATCAAGTCAGTAGCAAGGCTAGGAATAGCATCCAAGACTCCTGAGTCCCAATCCAGAGGACCAAATCCATGGGAAAGTGTTCAATACATACCATGGAATGACATCTCCAAATGTCAAGGGAAACTGGTTGAGATTTTTTAAACAGTTTAAAGAAACAGCATTACTTGCTTGACTGGCATTGCGTGCTGGTGTCCACATTCAAAGCCTTATTAGCAGACCAGTACTGCAGCCTACAAGGAACTGGGCCTCTCCCTTAGCACCTACCCCTAGACCAAACTTTTTGACCCAAGGGCCACATCTGGGTATGGAAATTGTATGGGGGGCCATGAATACTCACAAAATTGGGGGTTGGGGTGCAGGAGGGGGTGAGTGTTCCGGCTGGGGGTGCAGGCTCTGGGGTGGGGCCAGAAATGAGGAGTTCAGGGTGCGGGAGGAGTTTCCAGGCTGGGGCAGGGAGTTGAGGTGCGGGGGAGGTGAGGGCTCCGGCTGGGAGTGCGGTCTCTGGGGTACAGGAGGGTGGGATCGAGGGGTTTGGAGAGCGGGATGGGGTCAGGGGTGCAGGCTCCAGGTGGTGCTTACCTCAAGCAGCTCCCAGAAGCAGCAGCATGTCCCCCCTCCACCTCTTACATGGAGGTGAGACCAGGCGGCTCTGCGCACTACCCCATCCACAGGTGCCTCCCCTGCAGCTCCCATTGGCCACGGTTGCCCCTATGCATAGGAGCTGGAGGGGGGACATGCTGCTGCTTCTGGGAGCTGCACAGAGCCACAACACATGTGGAGCGGAGCAAGCCCCGAACTCTGCTCCCCGGCAGGAGCTTCAGCCTGATTAAAACGTCTGGAGGGCCGGATGCCCACCCCTGCCCTAGACAGAGACAGTGATGCTTCAATCTCATTAACTTCACCACTGAGGAGGCCTGAAGCTTTACAAGCTAAATGCTGCCATCAACTGTGGGAAGCACATTGTGTTCCTGCCACTGCTATCCCCTTCCCTCAAGCGGAGAGCCTCCGTTAGCTGGCATCACTACTACCACCTCTTCAGAAGGCACAAGAATGCCAACAAATCCAAGGTAGATGTAGTAACCAGGGAGGACAGCAGACAGTGGACAAAAGCAGCCCAGAGAAGAAGAGACCTGAGTAACACCAACTCCAACTGCAAGTGCAAGCAGAGGAATTTTATTTATAAATGGCACATCCATTATCTTGGTATCCATTAACACATTTTAAAAAAAAATTAAAAAGAACAGAATAAAATATCTCCAGACCCAACTGAATGGGCAATTTCATCAGTAAATTAAAGGTCTGACCAAACAGATAAAGTAATTGAAGTGTCCTGAAGCTTCACCTAACCTGTCTCAGGCTCACCACCAGACACAGGGAGTGGCAGAGGCATGGGAACAGCCTACTGCCAACCCTGGGGAGGTCAGTTCCAGGAATAAAGCATTAGCAAAAGCAAACCAGATGATTGCAACTGCTATGAAAGGACATAGGAAAGCAAGTGATCTCTCAGCCTGATTCCAATATGGCAATTGCCAAAGTTTATAAGGAATGGATCATTTCCATAGGGAAAGTTGAAATCTTCTGTATCATATACCTGAGTAAGACACCATTAAAAAAAACTAAACCCTGCAATAAAGTGGAGTAAATGAGTAGGTAGGTGGCATTCTTCTCTATGGGTCAAGGTCACAAGGAAATATTAGGGCGCACAGTGCTGTTTGAGGGTCTATATGAAGATCTTGATGATTTTGGGGAGTCATTAAAAATCCAATGGCACTGAGGTTTGTTTGTTTTTCTTAAACAAGAGTAGAGGTGTTATCCCTCAAGTCCCGGCCAATTCTAACTTGGGTCATTACATCCCACCCAACTTAAGGGGATTCCCCTACAGTTTCAATTAGGCATGATAGTCTTCATCTTTTCCTGTCCTAGTCTGTCGTGTGGTGTTTTTGTGTGGTAGCAGTTGAAGTGATTCCTCCATGAATGTAAAATCAACTGACAAACTGCTTTTTCAGAACTGCCTAAAATAAATTAAAATCATCAAGACTACAGCACATAAACTAGAGAGAGAGAATGTCCTGACAAACTTTCTAAAAAGATGAAAATGTAAGTACACTATTAAATCACATATCAAAGAAATGATTAATGATATACACAAAATAATAAATAAATAAATGAAAATGAAATTATGCGGAAGATGAGATCTAAGAGTGAAATCCTGGCCCCACTGAAGTCAACGGCAAAGCTCCCATTGACTTCAGTGGAGTCAGGATTTCACTCTAGTATTAGTACAGGTTACTCAGAGAAGTTAATTGTGAACTAGTGTAATTTACTTACTCGAGGCCAGTCACATCTGTTACATCATATCAGAGTACATGTAACATCACGTTAAACAATCAAATTCAATGGCCAAATTTGGCCACAAAGCCAGACTATGGCCTATACTCAGCCAACAACAACAAGAAACTGTTAAGCCTCAAGAAAGCCCAGGCTGAACAGATGCATCTTGCTGCACTGTATTCCAAACACTGCCAAACTCTGGCTTTGGCAAGTCTCCAAACAGAGCTGATTCCAGAGCCAAGGGCCCTCCACCAAGAATGTCCTGCCACCCGCCCCCAGGAGTTCAACCCTGGGACAATCGGCAGGAACATTCCATCTGCAAACAGCAGCCACAATCTAAAGAGTTTTAGAGCTGGACTATAAATTTTCTACCCCTACGCACCCGGGGAAGTAGGTAACACCAGCTGTCCTGGTAGAGAAGCCATTAGCCAACTGCGTATCCAGTGTGGACATACGGTTTAGAGGCAGCCTTGGAATGCCAGTTAAGCTGTCCAAGCAGGAAATGAAAGATTCCAAGGATGAGGTGGAAGGGTACAATGCTTCTGTACAAGTACCTCTGGGATGTAGCAAGGAAGCATTTCAGCTTCCCTGCAGAATATAAGGAAACTGATTTCAATTTTTTTTTTAAAAGACCCACAGAAATAGGCCTTATCGCTGAACCTGAATGAACCCAATTATAAGGAAGTTCTGAACATTCTAGCTTGGGCCCCATTCACAGTGAATAGTGCCCTATATCAAATGAATCAATGGAAAAAAGAATATCAGGCCAACTTAACTCACCTTTGGTGGCACGCCTGTTTCCTCTGCTTGCTTGTTTGCATATGACCAGGAAGAAAGCCTGAAGCAGAGACTATGCTTTAAAATATAGGCATTAACGAATACAGAGACAACATTATGGCTGATCTGTGCTTTGACATTTATTTTCTTGAGTAAGAAGAGGTATAACCCAGGAGTGACGTTACCTAGTCTAACCTTGTGAGTGAAGATAAATGTCATAAACAGAGAGCAGCCACCATATATACGATATACATTTTCTCCCTCCCATTGTACTTGAATGAAACTGCTTTATGTGACAGAAGTGGAAAATGAAAAGTACTTGGAATAGCAGGAAACAGGAGGTACTGAGTACTGAAATCACTTGTGAATTATTACAGCACCAATGAAATCACACATACTGCCAGTGCTAACATAACATCAGTCCTATGGATTTCCTCCCCCTCACCTTTCAAATTGTAATGCATCAGGATAACGATACTTAACTCCTTTGCTATGTGCTTTGAGATCGATGGATGAAAAGCACTAGGAGATAGTCATTATTAATAACCAGTGAGGCTCCATCTGTACGTGCAGTACTTTTCATAAGACTAGTACTGGCTCCAGTGTTTCAACCACAATAACAGTTCAGGTAACACTACTGTGACTAAATTCACCCTGCCTTTTCAACTGGATATTAGAGTTTTAGTCAATTCCCTTCTTAAACCATTGTGTGATGACTTAATAGATCCTGTGTTAGCCTGGTTCTGTGTTCCATTCTAAAGGTGGCTGCGTCATGAAATGGTGTGTGCTACTATAAAGTGCATTTTGTATAGCCACGTGGTATCGTTTGGACGAAAGGCAGTACAGAAACATCGTGGATTATTATTAGTCATGTACCCTTAAGAGAAAAGCCCCACATCTTATTTCCAAGCTCTTCTGCATTGCTTAAATCCAGGTCTGCTATTTAAAAGTGAAAAGGGAGGATGATCTAGTAGTTAGTGAAAGCAAAATAGGGGTGAGGACTCCACATTTATTTGCAGCTCTCTCAACTGACACTCTATGGAACACTGGGCAAATCATTTAAGTTCTACGCACTTTTGTTTATCACATGTAAAACGTACATAACAACCCCACAGGCAAGCACCAAGGCTTAATTACTTGTCTGTAAATTATTTTGAAACTCTCATGTAGAAGGTGCTATAGATCACTTAGGTATTTGCTGTTTTAAACTGCTGTACACAAGGAAACTGAGGTTATAGAAAATTACACAAAGAGCAATCAATTCACTTATTTCTAGACACCATATATATTCAAGCTCTATTTTTCTTAAAAATGCACCAACATTTATCACGGGACTTTTGGTTCTTGCATACTTTTCAGGTGACTTCCATAGAATGCACGGCTGCACCTCCTCAACACAGGAACCTGCACTCACATAATGACACTTGGCACTGCTCCTGGGACACTGTAACCTCCGTGGACGAAATGGATTTGGTTTGTCTCATCTCTCCTGATTATGCAATATATACTCGGAGCAAGAGTGTGGTGACACGGATCACTGGACTGCACACCGTTTTTTTCTGGTCCCACTTGTTTCTTCTCATTGACTGTTTCGTGTAATACTCTTAACACTCCTCCGACTGGGAGGTGGGGGGAGAAGCAAGACTGACTCTCCTATATGTTGTTTGCCACACTGTACTAATAAAAGGGAAGAAAGTATTTAAAGCAAAGTCATAATGCATCCCCCATGCATACCTGAAATACTATAAATTGTTTAAGCTTCCTAACCATTAAATCCTATTACACTACATGAAATTTACAACATTGATGTTGAACACTTGATAATTACGCAAGAAAAACAAGGAAGGAAATTTAATCCCCTCTCCCAAAAAGGCAAGTCCCTGAAAAGGAATACAAAGAAAAAGAAAATGACACTTAATCCAACCGATAAAAAGAAAAAGTGAATTGTCCATATATTGGAAGGAAAAAAAAAAATCTACCAAAACATCTCCAATTGGAAATTTAACTTAATCTGTCAAGGACCACACCCAGAGAAAACCTGTGGCCTCTCAGTGCTGCACTGTTTCCACTCTTTCAGTAAATTACCAATATAAACCACATATATCCACAGGGACATATGAGTGCCTTTTCATTGCATATTAACTTTTAAGTTCTAAGGCACTCGGAGGGATAATGGTATTCACTGTACATTAATGTCTCAAAGGAAACCAAATGCATCTCATGGAGTGTGTGTGTGTGTGTGTACATACACATGCATCTCCCCTTGTTTTGACACCCAGAAACAGAGTGAACAATCTGGAGAATGATGGGTGAAAATCATGGCTCCACTGAAGTCAGTGGCAAAGATCCCATTAATTTCAATGGGTCCAAGATTTCACTCACAATATAATGGCTTTTAATGCCATCTGCAAGTGTGGACAGAGCTCAGAATGAGCTGTTACGGACAAATGCTAATGGCAGCTTTTTCAAGCCAATAGGAAGTTCAAAGCAGCTGGCAGCGAGTACGCTCTCTGCATCAGCTGAGTCTTTAGCCTTGAGAGGGCGATTTACTCTTGCCAAGGGCAAGAGGTCTGCAAGTGGGAGCAGCTTCAAATCCCACTAGGGCAGCAGTTCTCAGGGCCACGAGCAGGTTTCAGGGGGTCTGCCAAACAGGGCCAGCATTAGACTCACTGGGGGCCCAGGGCAGAAAGCCAAAGCTCCACTGGCCCAGGCCCTGCCAACCAGGCCTCAAACTGAAGCCTGAACAGCTTAGCTTCGCAGGGCTCCCTGTGGCCTGAGGCCCTGGGCCATTCCCCTGCTTGCTACCCCCTAATGCCAGCCTGTGCGCCATGGAATTTTTATAGCATGTTAGGGGGGACGCAGAAAGAAAAAGGTTGAGAACCCCCTGCACTAGGGATCTCTAGGAACTCAGACGATCAGAGCTGCCCTTCCCCTAATCAATTTTCAATCGGTGATGCCCACTTTTGGGGTCGATATGGTGCCTAATGTCCACAACAAACATACACTCACACAGTACGGCCATCCCTTTGCAACACTGCAACCTACTCTCTGCCACTAAGAAGGTGGGGGGGAGATATCGCATCCAGGAGCAAAAAATGCAGAATGGAAGTTGGATGACCTTTTTCTGGCCCTTTCAAAACACTGTGAAGAGGCCACTCAAAACATTGTGAAGAGCCACTCAAGAGACCTGCTACAACAAGAACTATTGATGGTCATCATAGCCTAAGGATCAGGGCTGCGGTCTACATGTTTATGCATGTACATTCAGTTATCCAGCAGTGGCCTCTCCAGACCCCCACACAGATTATTTCTGTTCTGAATAGCAAGAGATTGTGCAGTGGAGTGGGGCATAAGGTTGGGCTTGGCCTGAACACAGGTGCAGATTAACACAGCTTTAGCATCTATACCCTCTGTGTATACCTGTTCAGGAGTCAGCCATTTCAACAAGCATATCCATAGACAAGGAATGCAATTTAGCAACACAGGGAAGACTGAGCAGATAAAACAGCAATGGTCATTTTATATAATAGTCCCAATCTGGTATGCTTAATTCTCTGTTTGTACACAGTAGGGTGGGATAACATTACATATCCACCCATTCATGCTGTACTCAAATTTGCCCAACTTCAGACACAAGTGTTTGCAGAAGGAGTGCAGAGAAAGGGACTACAGTCTAATGGCCCTAGTACAAAGATGGGAGGCAAGAACTGCTAAATTCTAATCCACTCTGACATTGGCGCACTCTGTGGTCTTCAGTAAGTCACTTAACTTTTCTGCCACAATTTCTCTGTCTTTGAAGAAAAGATAATACTGCTTACCTACCTCTCAGAAGGTGAAAGCAGTATCAAGACTGGCCACTTCCCGACGCTGCATACTTGTAATCCTGGACAACAGACTGAAGCAGAGGCAAGTTTAAAGTCCAGCTTTTGCTAACTCTGAGTTTTGCAGAACTTGAGAAGTCTCCATATCAGAACCTCAAACTTTGTATTTCACCAACCGTAGAACGTGAGTTCCATTGATTATACTGAATACAGTCCATCCCAAGCAAATTCTAAAAGAGAATCTGGATGGGATTTTTAAAAATCCCTATTTCTTTACATTTGCAAAGAAATGTTAGTGCTTATGAGCAGGATGGACTGACAGCAATTGTTTGAACAAATGACAGAATGGTCAGGTGCTGTGCCAACTTCCCTAAAAGCTCCCAGTGTACATCAGTCCTGACATCTAAGAGCCTTGCTATTCATGTTTTCAGCTTTATTGTGAATAGAGACTGCCAGAATTGTGCGGCCAAATAGTTTTGTAATGTGCACAAGCTAAGACTAGATCATTATTATACACCCATTTTCAATTTGGTGGCCAGAATTTGCATTCGTGTCTCCAGAGGCAAAAGGTCAGTTAATTGGCCTACTTGTGGTACACAGCCCTATCTACATAGATCTTACTATCTACAACAAGAGATAGCACATCTCCAAACCCATGATTAGGATTTATAAAATACAAGGCTTCTGCCCTACCAATTTTCTGTTTGTACATGGAGCAGACTGTAACATACAAGCAATGTCACATGTATCTATTTGAGCCATTTTAGTCTATCTAGACCACACAATATAATATAAGCAAAAAGTAAGATTGCAAAGAATGTGCAATGATGTAATGCATTGGTGCGGATGGGCGGTTCTACTTTCTACCCTGGTGGCTCCACAAACTATTACTAAAGAAGTCTTTTGGCCAAAAAGAGGCATGGATGAGACTCTTCTGGAACTCAACAATACCACTCACCCTTCCCATCTAGAGGTTAAGCAGGTTGTGTCTACAACCAGTGATGAGCTGCCAAAATATTAACAACCGGTTCCCTCTCCTCACCCCATGAGGGGTCATGCCCCCCCCGACTCCTGTACCATCCAACACCCCCATGTTCCTTGACAGCCCCCCCCACCCATGCCCTATCCACCCCCCTTCCCTGTCCCCTGACTGCCCCTTGCCACCCCATCCAACCCTAACCCGGACGCCGGGGCAGGAGCCGAGCCGCGCCGCCCAGCCGGACCCAGACCCGGACGCCGGGGCAGGAGCCGAGCCGCGCCGTGCCGCCCGGCCGGACCCGGACGCAGGGGCAGGAGCCGAGCCGCGCCACCCGGCCAGACCCAGGGGCCGGACCCGGCGGCAGGAACCGAGCCACGCCGCCCGCCCGGACCCGGCGGCCGGACCCGGCGGCAGGAATCGCGCTGCCCGCCCAGACCTGGCGGCAGGAACCGCGCCACCCGGCGGCCAGACCCGGCGGCGGCCGGGCAGGAACCGCGCCGCCCAGCCGAGGTCGCAGCTGGACCCTGGGGGCAGGAGCCGCGCCGCCCGACCCCAGAGTCTCACCAGGACCTCGCCAGGACCTCGCCTGGAGCCCTCCTCCCGCTTGCACCCCCGCCCCAGCTCACCTAGTGGAAGCGCTGCTTCTTCTCAGCCCTCCCAGGCTTCCCGCGTGAACAGCTGATTGGCGGGAAGCTGGGGAGGGGGAGGAGAAGCCAGAGGAGCTTCAGAAGAGGAGGCGGAGTGAGGTGAGCTGGGGCTGGGGGAAGGGTAGTGAGCTGCTAGAGTTTTAGTTAAATTTAAAAGCCCTTTTAAAAGCCCTCCAGGAACAACCGGTTCTAAAGGGGGCTTCTAAATTTAACAACCGGTTCGCGCGATCCGGTGCGAACCAGCTGCAGCTCACCACTGTCTACAACACTTCTAGTCCTTCACATCCTGGTAAAGACAGACAAAATAAGACCTCAATGACATAAGGTTTTGAACTGTTTTTACCACCATGCATAAGCATGTTTTAAAACCTAGCTGTACCTAAACTGGGTTTTAACACTCTTTGGAAGCCAATGAAGAGGCTCTAATCACAATATAAATAAGTTATAAAGCTAGAGAACAAGGCTTGAATCCAGGTGTGTGTGTGTGCGCGCGTGTTTTGTTTTAAGAACAGTTTATAATACAGATTGGCTCCATCCACAATGAACAGCTAAGCCATGTTATACTCAAAATTGTGGCCAAACTATGACTGCTAATAATCATTCATATTCTGGTATAGATAGGGCCTAAGAGTCTCACAGTGGGATTCCCCACATGGTAATAAAGTTGCTTTAATCTTGAAAAACGCCTCAGACACTGGGGCAGAGTCTGCCCTCAGATTTATACATATAATTCCAAATTACTCTGTAGCTCTAAGGTGTTACAAAGGGGGATTTGACCCTACGCTGCCCGCTACAAGAACAGAATTCAAGTGATAAGGTACCAACAACTGCTCATAGTTTCACTGAAGACCATCTGAGCAACACATCCTCATTGCCTGGTCTGTCAGCACATGCTGTGAAACCAGCCCTTCCTCAGATTGACAGCTACAGTTTCTCAGCCTCCCCAAAGTATTCCAGAGAGCCCCATCTCCCATGCTTCTGGCTGATAAGCAACAACTGTTTACACCTGACTGGTTCTGATCCACATAAGAAATAGACTCTCCCTGCCCTCCATTTCCCTTTTGCAGTGGTACTTGATTTTCTTCTCATTTCTCTTAAAGGCACCATAACCTACGTTACAGGAGGTTCACCACTTCAGTGGAGTTGCATGCATGTGTCCAAGGATGGAATTTGGCCCAATATCAATGAATACTTATGGAAATCCCAGCCCCGGATGTTTGCCTGTTAGTTAAGTCTTTGATGACTTTTCCCCCTGCTCAACTGAAGCATATATTTATATAATTTTTTTGTAAATTTACTTTAGGTTGATATTTCTTTTTCCTTTAATTATCTGACAAACAGTAGTATAGTTGCATAAATTTTGCCTGAGGTGAAAGTTGGAGTTGAGCCTAATCACTAGCTGGAGACATTGTTCCGGCTAACTTAAGCAGAACACATTTGTACTGTATGTCTGAACAATGGTAGGTACTAAAGTTAAGTATTCCATTTAGCAGTTGTTGATTTTTATTAACCCTTTTCTAAATGATCTGAAAAGACAGTTTTCTACTTTGTTACTTTATTCACATTTGGGCTAGTGAATGGACTCTGAGATCAGTGGAGAGCAAACACATTCACACAGATGTGATTAGCCTTAAAAAAAAAAAAAAAAGTATCAGAGCTCTGAGATTCAGACCAGCACCTCCTCACACACAATATAAAATTCATGCAGCAGCACTGGCTTTAGTTCCAGAATAAACCACAGGTCTTCCTGTTCTCCTGTCTTGAAGTAAGGAATCAAAAGTGAAGCCATGAAAGTGGGTATAAAAAAAAAGAATCAGGAAAAAGAAATATAGATAAAAGGAGTGTGCCAAAAATATGTATATAAAGAATAAAAATTGGTATTGTAACTGGATGTCATCTGAGAAAACTGACAAAATATTAATAGCATTTACTAAAAAAGGACTATACAGTAAAATAAGAATCACAGATTTAAGTTACATACAGTTTACAAAATCCTTAGAATAATTTGCTAAAGCGTCCTGTGTTTTTGTGTGAGCTAAATTTTCTTATATTGTATAGCCATAAAGATATTTATTTAACTCTGTTGGGGCCATGGAGCCTTCCCTAGAACCAGATCATCTCATCAGCTCATTAGTATCCTGGAATGCCCAAAGTTCTGAAGTACGCTAAACATGGAAGCTGCGTCTGCAATAGACCTTTTTGCATAAAATTTCCCCACCACTGCTTTCACCTGTTCTATTTTGCACATTTCTTAAGATACTGACAAATTCAGAGCCCAATCCTACAGTCCCCAAACAGGCAATAATCCCATGGACATAAACAGGTTAGACAAACCAGGATTTTGGTCTGTTTAGAGACTGTGGGAGCAGATCCTCTGATTAATTACGGAAGCTGTTTTCCTCATGCAAGATTATTCTAGCTAATTTCTACCCTGAAGTGTATTGTACACGTATGTACACACATAAGTACTTACTGAAAAAGCTAATAAGTTGTTTATCATCCTTAAGATAGGACTGAACCAAAACCCCACTTAGGAACAACTCTGAACTTTGGAGGGGTTTAAAACCTGAATCAGGAGCTAGATGTGAATTTCCCAACCGGCTTTCACCTCTGTTGTGGCCTGAACCCCCCCGCCCCCCTCCCACACACACCCAAAAAAATCCCAGTTTTACATACTGAGCCTGTCCCTAATAAGTTAACACATCATATTTGGGTTAGCTTGTCTGGCCTCGGTGTCCTTTTAGCAATGGTGGAGATACCTAAACCATTCAAGTCCCCTACATTCCTCCTAAGAGGAAAATACAAGGTACTCCTCACAGCACATACTGTTTTATACAAATCTATGTAACTTGTTTAGCCAATTACAGCTCGGCTTTTATACATGCATGAGAATTTCTTATTTCAGAGGATTCCCCATACGTCCAGAACTAAAAAGAAAAATGAAAAAATAAAGTGGAGAGTTAATGTTTTAAGAGAACAATTACACCACAATTAATAACGTGTTCATCTGAACTGATAGGAGCACTTTCTAACTCTAAGAGTTTCATCAGACATCCCTAGGATGTCAGAATCACTCAGCTTCAATTCACAAGTCTCTCTCCCTGAAAACGCGCAGGAGACTCTCAGTTAACAGTGAAGGCTCCTGCTGGTGTATATAAACATGAGTGACAGGAGTCTGACTCCACCCCCTACATCAAATAGTGTTTCAAGAAGAAGAAAAATTGAGAAATGTGAAAAGTGATGCTTACTAGAGAAGAACATGTCCAGTGTTTCCAAGCCGTAAGTCAACATTAAAACTTTTTTTTCTACCAAAAAGCATATTTAACACTGCCAAAGTCAGCTTGGGAATCTGTACTGAGGTACTTTACTTGGAACTCATAGTGAGAGACAGACATGTTTTTCACAAATGCAAATTTCTCACAATTGGACCAGTCTGCTCCAAAAAATGTACAGCCCAATTAAGGTTGCCTTTTATTTTTAGTAGTAAAACACACATATATTCTTTTTATTAAAATAAGGGTATTTTCTCCCCAGTTTTGCATTACTACATCTGGAAATAAATCACTAAGATATTAGTGTAAATATAATATCAAAATATTGGCAATCTTGCAACAGCACACCCGTAAGCCATATATGCAGAAGTAGCCATCTAAAATTACTTCACTATGAATCCTTAAAAAAGCAATCCATTAAGAATTTTACAAGGAAAGTGCCCAAGGCTAGTTTAGAGGGTGATTGATGTTACTGAGACATATTACAAAAATAGAGGTTAAAAAAATATGTAACAAAAATGTAATGTTTTATACAAAATGGAATGTGACCTGTAACTTTCAAATATAAAAACATGATATTGTATAGATCTATTTTTATACGGATCTCCATTATTGTGTTTCACCGAACTGGCATGTACTGTAACAACTTAGTACATTCAATTTCAGGTGAAACATGTTAAAAGCCTATATAGTTCAGCAGTAAAACTTAATAAGCAAGAAGAGCTTAACTCTATAACACCTTAATAATAATGTTTTTACCTTCAAAATGGCTTCATAGAACACACAAAAGCTGAAGAAACAATGTAAACGGAAAAAAAACCCTGAGAAAATATTCTTGTTTTAGAAGGTAATTGAAAATTAAATGTACACTCTGAGGATGAGAGGAAATCCCTCACAGATGACAGTCCACAATTTTATAACTTGGGTGGCTTAAAGTTCAATGCCTAAATATATATGCACCTGAATAAAAATATTTTAAAAAGTGGTGAACAAGGCACAGCACTATCCTGACCTCTTTTTCTGAGAGTTTCTTTTGGAAATTTACTGAAGATTAAGAAAACACACACACACACTCACAAAATCAAATCTTCTCTCATTGGTATGTGTGTGTGTGTGGGGGGGTGCTCGCTCTCTCTCTCTCTCTCTCCCCCTCTCTCTCTCAGGTTATTCCACACTGGCAGGCAGCTGTGTACAGTGCTTTCAGATGTACATTGCCCTGTGTAGGAGTGATGAGTGAGTGCCCTCCGGGCACCTCAAACGCAATGCTGTCACTTCTAGTCACTACTCAGCAGGGCTAATGCCTGTTATGACAAGAATCAACCACTTTAAGGCGCCACACCTCTGCCCCTACAACACACACTTTGAAAAAGGTATGAGCCACACAATAAGATTTTAGGTGTTGCCAAGGAGAAGCACTCGCTCCTATAAACACTAAAGAGGTGAGAAGACAGAGGAAGACAGGAAGCGCAGAGACAGAACTAAATGGAGGAGATTTCTCACATAGCTTTGAGTGCAAATAGCTGTTCAAATTTTACAATATTTTTTCTTATGAATGGACAGAAAAAGTAAAAGATTAAAATACTGTGTGACCAGGCTGAAGTGGGTTTTAGTTGTCAGCCTAAACCTGCCATCTGGTGTTAAGATACAACAGATCGTACCCCAGATGTGTTCCTTCAAACAAATCACATTTCCACACACACCCCTTCCTCTTATTCTGCAATGGGAGGGGTCTATCAAAGATGCAAATTAGCCAAAGTTTCTTTCTAAAAGTGGAACCGCTGTTAATTAGAAGTCATGTGAACAGATAAATAATTTAGCATCCATGCAGAAAAAACGGTAATTAGTGCTCCAAATTCTCCATGTCTCAATATTTTGCTCCATGGAGATAGGTTTGCTGATGAGGAAAGAGGAAATGATTTTGTGCTAATGAAAAAGTGCTGGCTGGCTCACCTAAGTCACCTGAAAATCATCTGAAAAACCTAAATTTGTTTCAGTACATTATGAGTTTTGAAATCTTTGTCTCGTTTCTTAATTTCTTTCTATTGCAATATCTCATTCCACAATTGGGGTGAAGAAGGATTATGCAGTTGCTATCATTTGCACCTCATTAGTCTTGGGCTGGAGCTTTGAGAAAGCTGATATTCCCTCTAAATTTTTACAGATGCTTCTAGTTTACCAGTTCATGACTGCACTACTAGGAAAGACTTCCTGCCACTAAACTGCTTGCTGGCATGTACACTGAATTTCAAAATCCCTGAAAAAAGTAAACCTTTGTGGTGCTCACTTACCTTATTCTTGGGGAAGAAATATTATATATATATATAAAATAAAAAAACACAGTAAAACTCTTCACTCCTGACCTGTGAGACTCAAGCCCTCAGAATATTTCCTCAATATTGCAGCACATCTTGATTTTGAAACTCCCCACAAAAATGTTCATTAACAAAAAGGTATTTGTGAAGGTGTTTGTGGTCTAAATTACAATTATGACCTGTTCAATGAGTAGGGAGATGAATTCTCCCACAGATACTTAGTGTTTTGCCAGAACCTGAATATTTTCTTTTATTTCCTAGATGTCACTACTATAATCCTTTAGACAGTATTAGAAGATATATTTTCCTCTTGCCACAGGATCAAACCACTCCACACACTGGAAAAAGTCTCTCTCTTTGGTGTGTGTGTGGGGGAGGGGAGGTTGAGCCTGGGGGGTTGTTGTTGTTTGTTTGAATGATTTTGAAGAGCCTTCAAAAGTTCAGAGCAGGTGACACTAGTCTGCTCTTAATCTTTAGTGCTTTAGTAATGTTAAGGCTAATGACGAGGGACACAAATCCCTTGATGGAACTGAATGCATTCCAAGCTCCCCAACCCACTCAGAGCAGTAATCCCCTGCAGCTGGAACTTACTTACCACCATGCACAGCTAATACATTTTTTAAAAGCTAGTCACTAGTGACAAATGTAAACTGGACTGAGCAGCTCTCTTCTCCTATCCCCAATCTTCTCTCATAACCCTGAGACTTGCTGTTTCAGTGATGGATATGATCTGTGCCTTTTAGAACTACCAAACTAGTGTTGTATAGCTTCACTCTAAGTGACTAGAAGGTTTTAAAAGCATCTTCAGCTGTCAGACTATAACAAAAACAAAAAAAAAAGGCATTCTTTACACAAACATTTCACAACTGGAAAAGCCATATTAGTTGGCTTATCACTACCATTCTGAACTCACTATTTATTTAGATTAACATACAAGCCATCTGTAAAGCACAATTACAGTATCTGCTTGAAATTAAGCTGCTTGCTGCTTTTTGTTGGCTTAATAAAACTGCTGCTTGACACAGGCAAGAAATACAAGACTTGGGACTCATTTCTGATTATGATAATCTGTTTCAAGTACAAAATAACCCGAAGTCACTGAGCCAGATTCTGATCTCAGTTCCAATGGTATAAAATGGAGTTATTCCATTAACTTGAATGGAGTTACTCATGTTTAAGAGCATTCGGTGGCATTACTCTGGGTTTACAAATGAGAGCAGAATGTGACCCTTTACATTTTCTTTTTAAATAAAGAAAAAACAAA